>NC_056472.1:32326196-32516196 GCF_008729295.1 Plectropomus leopardus | reverse complement strand
AAATAAGCAACAAAAAATGACTAAAAGGTGCTCGAAAATGTATTTATTTCATATATTATATTATTTATTATTTATATATTTATTTAAAGTATATATTTATATATATATATATGTATGTGTGTGTGTATATATATATATATATATAGTATATATATATATATATATATATAATGGATCTCCTTGATAATTTTCTAACAATCTTCCCTTTTTAAAACTATTTTTAGGTCATTTTTTGCTGCCTTTTGCTAATTTATTGCATTTTTTTGTGAATTTCTTGTCAAGTTGGTCATTGCTTTTTTCCCCATGTTTATGAAGGAGAACAAAATACTTTCAAAGGTTTCAAAGGGTTTAAACCTCTGACACCTGAGAAAACTGGTTTAATTTCTTTCCAAAACAACGGAAAAAATATAATGAGCAATTTTGCAAGAAATGTAAACTGCAAAAAAAAAAAAATAGTAAAAGGCAACAAAAAACATCCTGAAAATTAGCTGGGGGGAGTTTATTAGATATTATAAAACAGTACGGGAAAAATGTCCAGAAAAGAATATTTATAATTCTTATAATTATTGATTTTAATTTATGTTACAGGAAAAAAATCTAGATTTTTTTAGCAGAGTGTTTTCTTGTTTTTTCTTGTTAACTTTTCTTTTTTTCTGGTAAATTTTTCAAATTGTCTCTTTCCATTGTTATTGAAAGAAATCAAGCCACTTTGCTCAGTTTCAGATGGTTAAAAAACACAGCTATTTTAAGGTGACAAAAAAACAGTTGTTATTTTCAGGTGATTATACACTACAGAGAACATACTTATTATATTATATTCTGTTTATAATCCCACAAACTGGCCCTTTAAGTAACATTTGCTAAAAGCTGCAGCCCAGCTGCGTTACGAAATTAGCGAGCAGTTTTTGAAAACAGCATATTCGTATAGTTTGACTCCTTTTTAAAGATTTTAACCCTCAGAAGGAGCCAATGAGCTCGGGCTGAATGCCACAGACAGACTGCTGAGAGGAAAACACGTCGCTGGTTCGGCTTTCTCTATGGGATCTGCAGACAGAAAGAAAAAACATAGAATTAAGCTTCTCGTCCTTTAATTAAATTTTGGTTTTGGATGAGTGAGTGTTTTTTGTGTTGCATTGATTTTTAATAACCTTGCACCCACAGACATGTACAGAACGTTATCGAAGCAAAGCGAGCTCACCAAAACACAGACAGAAAGAGAAAAAATCTGTTAAAAAAATGTTGGCAACCACAAACCACAACAATATGTTACATTTGTTTATTGATATTTACGTTCAAACTTTACATTTCAATAATGCTGGTAATGTTTGGTTCGGTTTAGGCACAAAAAAACACATATATGATTAGGAAAAGATCATGTTTGAGGCTTGTACGGTCATGAAATACTTGAATAGTCATGGAATTTGCAAATAGCAATTTATTTACTGGCCAGGAAAAGTTCTAGAAATCTAAAAATACCTTGAAAGTTTTGGAAAGTAATAAACTTTAGTTTCATGAGTCTGTGTAATAATGCATGGTGTGTTTAAGTGCTGCTGAGAGAACTTGAAAAATCCAACAGCTGCCTGTGTCTGTGATAAATGGTGTCATTTTTAGTAATTTTAAATGTTTGTGATTTTTTTTAAATCACCAAAACATTTTTAGAGAAATAATATAATGACACAATTTTTTTCTTTAAAAATAACCAGAATTTTAAAGAAGCGCAAATGGCCCAATTAAAAAATATATATAAATAAATAAATAATTAAAATCAGCCATAAAAGTTAATATAATATGCAGTCATTTAAAGTTGTGTAGCCCAAAGAGAAAGCTATAAAAAAATGTATGTGTGCTATGAAAAAATGACACGCCTTTTTGCCCCAGCAGTTCGTTAGTTATGTTTAAATTGTAAAGTCTAATCCTGTTCTGAATTCATTCAAGCTATTACATAGTAATGATAAAAACCGATAAGGAGCATTAATGGTTGTTTCAGAGAATTAATGGTCTTTAAATTTGCCTCAAAGTTATGAGAAGTCATAGAAATGTATTTGTAAAAATGTGCATAAACCCTGTTAAATACTATTTTAGGGGCGCAATGTCCATTAAAAACACAGTGATGTTCAGTAAAAAGACATTTGCTTTTTGTGGCATAATCCCTAATCCCTGCTGGAAAAAGAGTCCATTAAAGAAAACACCCAAATTTAGTGTCTAAAAAGCCTCTGGAAACGCAGTGATGACTCACTAAAATACGATTACGGTTTTGTGGTTTTTTGGGGCTGCAGCTTGGCGGGCGTCTCTGTGTGACACACCATCCATCACCCCTCCGCCTCCCGATGACAAACTCAGCTGACATCCTGCATCACTTTAGAAACGCTGAAATGATACCTACAAAACGCACAAATGCAACGTATACAGGGTTTATTGCCCCTCAGCTCTGACTGACAGGCACCTCTGCGTCTTCGCTCACAGTTTTCTAAATGTGAGGTCATTGTGCCTGAAGGAGCAGTCATCCTAAAATAACGTCATTATTCTGAGTGTCAGTGGACCGTGTAAGTGTCCTGTGGTCTGAGCGCTGTTTCAGCAGCTTTTCTGCTCGGGCAGGAGTTAAATTTAGGGAGAGAAACTGCTCTGCGGTACCGTCAGGAAGTCCATTATGAGCTGGATGTTTCCAGTCCTCACTGGGAGGCTGCTGGTTCACACTCAAAGCAAACCTGAGTGCGACTGTTTTATTAATATTCATATCTCAGCCACGCCAGAGTCGTTGCTTAGCCTGAGATTAGTTAGTTTGGGGTTTTAGGAATAATAATTCAGTTGTTCTTACTGGTGTTTTGTTCAGTCAAAATCAAAGCTTTATTCCTTTTATTTCTGTAGTGTTTTCCTTATTTTAAGTGAAGGCAGTAATCCACTCGAGGCGGTGCTTCACAGCGGTTTTAGAGCAGATAAGTCCTTTTAAGCCCTGCGCTCTTTAACTTCTTGGGGTTTATAGAGACGTCCTGTGAAGCTCCCCGCTGTGCTGAAGCATTATGGGATTTTTTTCTTCTAGATAAAAGCCAATCAAACACCTCTGTAATTAAATCTGTATCGGCACACATCCTCTCCTCCGTCTGCAGCGCTGATGCACGCCGTGGTGTTTGGCAACGTGACAGCCATCATCCAGAGGATGTACTCGCGCCGCTCGCTCTACCACACCCGCACCAAGGACCTCAAGGACTTCATCAGGGTCCATCGGCTGCCCAAGGCCTTGGAGCAGCGCATGCTGGAGTGTTTCCAGACCACGTGGTCCGTCAACAACGGGATCGACGTCAGTGAGGTGAGACGGCGAAAACTTTCAACTCACACTGAACTCACAAGAATGAGTTTGTCTTTATGTTGATTTTATGAACAAATTATTTATTAGTTTTGTTTCATGTGAAGTGAACTGACCCTTTAACCCTTTGAAACCTGGAGCGACGCCACTCCTCTTGTGCTGCTTTCAGACTTTGATTAAAATTTTCAGCCCAGTGAAAATTGGGACGATTTCGTTCAGAAACATGGGGAAAAAGGAAATGAGCAAGAAATTAGTAAATGAAAAAAACTTTATCAAAGGTTTTACACACAAGCGCGAGGTTCTCCTGCAACATGTGAACAGTGACTTTTAGAGGAGGACAGGCTGCGTCTCCGTGTTTTGGATTTAATTGATTTGTTTGCTTGATGAGCATTGATCTTTTTTTCTTACATTTGTGTAAAAAATCTGTTTATCTGGCAACCTGATAACTGAATAGTTTGGGCGCATATAACACGGGGGTAAATCAGTGATGCACGATAATGATTATTTCACCCGATACTGATAATTTCCAGCTTCTCGTGGCCGATAAGATACCGATAACCGATAATTTCTTATAGTTTGTTTTTCAGTACCTGAGGGAATGAAAGGCTGAGCTGTGGTGAGTACAGATGAATTTAATTTGTGCATTTTCTCCGGCGGAGAATAAGAGCGGAGCGGATCAGTCAGCATCAGTAACTCGTCCCCGACTTTGTCTCTCAGTCCGCAGCGCCGTCAGGTCTCACGGTGCAGGCTGGTCAGCAGGTCAATGATGAGAAACAACAGGGGCGCTGAGTTTAGGATTATTTCTCTCTTTATTTGTTCATTTGTTATTTTCAAGGCAGAACATGAAGGAAGGACGCTAACGGGCGCAGAGAATTATTATCAGGTTTTTTTAGCGCGACCAGCAGCGCCCCTCCAGCGTGTGGCGCTGTAGGCGACCTCCTGTATCTCCTGTAAGGGCCGCCCTGGACAGTATATTAACTCCTTGTTCACTGATGATCTAAGTAAGTTGCTAAATGTTTCTCCTGTTGAGTTTTTTTAAAACAACGCCGCTGAGATTCTCTGAAAAGCCACTAAATAGCGATAAAGTCGGCACGTTAGTAGTCCTCTCCTCCGTCACCCTGGGACCTTTGATCGTGTTGTTTGTTTGTTTTTGGACGTGGAAATGTTGTTTTATTGCATAATATCATAACAGCGTCCCCTACACTACAGAGAAAACACAGACTGATGGAAAATCTCGTCAATGGCAGGGAAAGAATTAAAAAAAGACAAAGAAACAACGGGTTAAACCTGCTGCTGACTGTTGTGCACTGATCTCGCAGCAGCAGTTTGACGCAGCGTAATGCAGTGTGTGTAGTACTGGAGGAGCGAAACCATGGCAACACGGGCGAAATAAAAGCAATTTATGCTTATTATTATCCGCTGTATTTATCAGCCAAAAATGTTCTTATCGGAATTAACATTATGAAGTCATTATGACGTCCAATTATCGGCCGGTAATTATCGGTCCGATAATTTTGATTTTTTTAGGACTGTATAATATTAATTGTTTTGTTTTGGGGTTTTTTTAGTTATAAAAATGGGTGTAAAAATGGGATCCCCAGTGTAAATGTTTGACTTCTCACTGGCCTGTATGCTGCACCTCTCTCCCTAACCCAAAAAAAAAACAGTTTCTTTACTGTCATATTATTTATCATTTTACTTTCAGAGAAAATCTTTAGTTTTGATAGCCTTATTTAACTTTCACTCTGCTTCACATTTTTCCTGTAGTCACATGTTTGGGAATTACTGCTCTCAGGTAATTACGGACGGTGGAGTTTGTGGAAACCTGCTGTTCTGTTGAGTCTGAGGACGGAGCAGCTGTGAAGTGTAAACCTCCTCTCACTTCACAGCTACTGAAGGACTTCCCGGACGAGCTGAGGGCCGACATCGCCATGCACCTGAACAAGGAGCTGCTCCAGCTGCCCCTGTTCGAGTCGGCCAGCCGGGGCTGCCTGCGCTCCCTCTCCCTCATCATCAAGACCTCCTTCTGCGCCCCGGGCGAGTTTCTCATCCGGCAGGGGGACGCCCTGCAGGCCATCTACTTCGTGTGCTCGGGGTCCATGGAGGTCCTGAAGGACAACACTGTGCTGGCCATACTGGGTGAGTGACGGGAGCCGGGTGAGGGTTACAGAGAGATCTCAGCCTGTTCTCATTCTCTGTTCATGTTAAAAAAAGAAATGCACTAGAATTTGTATTTTGTGTATTTATGAGCCAGGACGCTGTGATCTGGTGACCTCTGTGCTGCAGGCCGTCCTCCCTCGTGTGTGCAGGGCTGTTGGGAGAAGTTTGCCTTCAGGGCTTTCTGCCAGAGAGCCTTAGGTTTAGGAAAAAGTTTGGCTTTAGGGGTTTAAAATTAGATTTTTGTCAGAAAGCCCAGAAGGCAAATTTCTACCTTGTGCAATGACAGGAGAAAAGCAGGGAATCATAGACACAGTAAACACAGAAAAACAGTGAGTCAGCAAACGGAGGCAGACGGGTCAAACAAACACAGGACTTTGACCCAGGAGATCAACATCACTTCACAACATGACGCCATCGACTCGATTTGATACATTTGATTTAATATATAAAAATACAGAACACAAATGTGCATGCAGTCAGTGCTCTGAATTTTTCGTTAGATTTCGGGACTTTTTAAACCCTCTTAGTGACTTTATTTCTTTCAAGCAACTTACTCAGACCATCTGGGGGAAAAAGAGAGAAATATATTGTAATTAATTCCCTGCATGCTGCACAAAATAATCGCAATCCACAGCTCTTTTCCACCATTAGCACAGGATCTCCTGCGCTTTTGGGCCATGCACGAGGTGTAGGACAGGCGGGGCAGTACGAGAGGAGACGCCGCTCACTGTTGGAGTTCAATTGTATTGAGTTTCTGTCGTTACGTTGATGCTTGCGCTCTCTAGATTGGACGGCCGAAAATGTCGTACACAGTTCAAGTGCCAAAGCTCTCACGGCGTTCAAATGTTTTGTTGAGGATCAACAAAAGATCATCTGATGACTTTAAGCTTTTTCCATTGTGGTCCTATAATAATCCTATATGATAATAATATTGAATAATTTCCCCACAGCTTATTTTCATGTCATTTTCTTAAAGGGTTAACTGAAATATTGAGAGATATGTTAGCAATGTGTGCTTGTGAAGAACAGAGTGAGATTTTTTTTAGATTCAATTCTTAATCTGTTTGTCTCTATTTATGAAAATTATTCTGTTCCACATTGAATATCAAAGCTATTTTTTCCCCCAAATTACCACGATAATATTCAAATAAATATAGAGACAGGAAGAAAAACTGATAATGAAATGTCTTTAGCTGAGTGTTGGCTTCAAAAAGATGACATGCTGGTTATCTAATTAGAGTGAAATACAACCATGTGGTCTATTTATTTGATTTATTTTATTATTGGAAATTATGTGTAAATCTGCGGCGCACAATTGGATGAAAACTGAACAGCAGCCGTGCAGCTTTGACAGACAATTTACCTGTCAGAGTGAGAGACATAATGACAGGAAGTGAGACGAGCGTGATCAGCGGGAACGGAGGTGGGAACCGATAATTTGAAGAATCCACTGATGAGAACTGTGTCTGTTTGATATCAGGTGCTGTTAATAAAGTTGGGACGGAGAGATCGTCTCTCAGTTCAGCGATTACGGCTGAAATCATTTCACAGCGCCGGGTTTGGTTTCATCCAATCAGACCTGAAGAGCAACTTGATCTGGATTTGAGGGGAAATTGGGTTGATGAGGAAGACGAAGGAACGAAGGACAGATTTGTGTGTGTGTGTGTGTGTGTGTGTGTGTGTGTGTGTGTGTGTGTGTGTGTGTGTGTGTGTGTGTGAGTGTGCGAGTGGGAGCTGTCTGTCCCCCCCCCCCCCACCCTGCCTTCCTTGTTGTGTGAGTGACACACACACACACACACACACACACACACACTTGAAGCTTCCCACAGTGTTGAGCCTGTGAGCTGTACACTATAATCCTTCACTCCAGTGTGAACAGAGATGTCGGGACTCTTGCAGTTGAGGATGAATGAGTGAATGAGGATGTTTGCGCTGCAGAGAGTATGAATGCGTGAGGCCGGGAAGGTCGTCATACTTCCTGTGTGCTCTGCAGATCAGAAGGAGATTCGACACAGTCTCATCTTTGCAGGAGTTTTCAGGGTAACATCTGTGGCAGCTGCACAGCATTCAGCACGTACAGTAGATTTTAGATTTCTAGTCACATTTTCTTCTCCTAAACCAGCCCAGAGGCTGAGAATGAGAAGTTGCCATGTGTGTTTCTGCAAACAAAGATATGTTACATTTTGTTTTTCGGGGGGCTCTTGGCCTTCAATTGATAGCACAGACGAAGTGTGAAAGTGGGAGAGAGACGGGGTGACATGCAGCAAAGGGCCGAGGCTGGAGTCAAACCCGCGGCTGCTGCGGCGAGGACGCATCCTCTGTACGTGGGACGCCCGCTCTACCAAGTGAGCTACTGGGCGCCTGAGTTTGGGACATTTCCAGATGTTTTTGTGACAACAAGAATCAGGTTATTTTTAATGAGAGTTTGGGATATTTCCAGCCATGTTTGTGGCTACAACACTGGACATTTTTGAAGAGACTTTGGGACATTTCCACTTGTGTTTGTGGGAAAAAAATGGGATATTTTTTTGACGAGTTATGGACATATTCGGCCGTGTTTGTGGGGACAAAATGGGGTAGTTTTGGACGAGAGTTTTGGACATTTCCAGCTGCAGAGATCCCCTGCTATTTCACAAAACAAGTTTTCAGGGAAGTACATCTTATTAACAGGAGCCAGGCTCCCTCTGACTTCCCTTTAGTTGGCACACTGGGTGGGATTGATGCTCGTGTTCAGTGGGAGCACCACGTCGTGACCAGATGATTGATACAAACATAGAGGTTGTACGTTTTGGCCGTTGCATAAACGGTTAAAGCGGGTTAAAGCAACATAGGAGACCAATAAAAAGCATCTTTCCAGCTTAATCTGCAAATAGTGAGATCTTTTAAACACCACAAAGAAAGTGTCAACTTCTATAGAAGAGTGTGAACATGCAGCTCGTCAGTTGAAAATGATGCCAATGGTGGCATTTCCTGCAGAAGAACAAGTGCAGGCTTCACACATTAGAGTTTTGATTTCTGGAATAAGCATGTAACTGTGTGAGGAAAACATTTGTGTGTGTGCGTGTGTGTGTGTGTGTGCACGCTGGCTTTTGTGAAGTGGTGTGATCATATGTGCTCACTCACATCGGTCTCTGGAGAATGTGAGGGCGGCGTTGTGTTCCAGTGAAGTCTAATATTAAACAGGACTGATTTGCAGACAGTGTGTGGGAGGAACAACCAGAGTCATGCTCTGCACAGCCACGAATATCACAACTACCGCCGTCACGTCGCATGTCATTTCTATACTTTAATACAAGTCAAGCTTCATTTACTCTCATATTCATTAATTTAAGAGGCTCTGTTTTTTAATTATTTATTTACTTTTGTTCCATCTTTTCTCGTCTGTTTGACGTGACAGCTGTACTCGGTCCTCCCAGAGAAAACAACAGGATCTGTCTTTTACAGCAGGTGCCCCGAAACCACATTGTTTGCTTTTAAATGACAAAAAGCCCTGCAGTGATAGTGGTGATTACAGAACAAACAAGAACAAAGGCAGAAGTCAGGTGATGTTACATACAAACATATTACCCTAACTTAACACAAAGATGGTTTTAGATTATTTTTTTTAGATATTTGTTGTAAAACTTCTTCAGCCACCCCAAAACAACTAAGATTTATGACGCTGGAATTAAATTGTGCTCATGATGCTCGCAACATCAAAATATTACATAAAAAAACCCAGTTTATCATCAAATCTACGAGACTACAGTCACGCTGGCAGCTCTGTGAGGCTGTATTTTTGGGGGACTTTCTAAAACCTTTATGTAGGTCATAATTACAGAACCTGTGTGTGTAATCGTGTGCCAAAAAAATTAGTGGCATTGAAATTAATTTGCGCAAACGTGTTATTAACGCACTTTATTTGCATAAATAAGAATAATAAGACTCGGGCCCTAATAAGCAGGATCAAGACAGAATAAAAAGATAAGTTAAAAGATCAATTAGAAGATAATATTAAAAGATAGATGTCAAATAATAAGAAAACATGAATAGTATATTCTGTACGCCTTCACACTTGCCTAGTTTGTCTAATTTTTCAAGAAAGAAGAAATAAAACTAGCCCATACTGAACCTAACTGAGCCTAACTTTTCATTTTTTATCAAACTAAAAATAATAAACATAAACAACATAAACAGACAAACATTTTAAATCTAACAAAATTTTGCAGTAAAAGTGAAAGACAGCCGGACGCTGAAGAGAACTGAACAGATTGTGAGCCGTGTGGTCAAACACGATGTCGCACCTGTGACAACAGCTTAAAATAATGTCTTTAGTTGGCTGTCTCGCAGGCTGAAATCTAATTTCCTCTGGATGTGCTTCAAAGCCTTCGCAACACTAATCCAGCGAACGGGGCGAGCTTTCCCTGACGTGTGTTTGTGTGAATGTCTAATAGACGAAGTGATAGACGGAGAGATGAGGGAGGAAAGAGGGGAGAAGGATTTCACGTGTGTTTGTCTGCGCCGCAATGACAGATGTACACTTCTTAAAAATCAGTTTCTCAAAAGGTCAAGATGTATTGAATTAATGGGCTATACCTGCGCACCTGCATTTCCCCTTTGTGTCCATCCTTGTGTGTGTGTGTGTGTGTGTGTGTGTGTGTGTGTGTGTGTGTGTACGTGATGAAGTGGATTTATCTTCAAATGCCAAGCCCCCCGGCCCATATTTGATCTTGATCATGACACACACACACATCAATAGGGGGAATGCGGTGCTGTGCTGGTATTAATAATGGATAGATTTTACATTATTAAAGCACCTTGATTATTAATGCTCAAGTGTGGATCGAGCAGAGCCCCGCAGAGCCCGCGGAGCTCTTCACATGGTTCAGCCCACCATGGCCTTTACCATGAACCTGCGTGTGCAGCGTTCTTCCAGGAATTATCCTGTGTCCGTGCTCATGTTTAAAAGGTTCATTTCCAGCTGTGGGCCGCTCGCTCTGACCCGACACACCTCTGAGTGTTCAAGTGTAACCAGGCGTGAAGTCAATCAGACATTTTGTCCATCGTGTTGTGTTAAAGGGAATCTGTTCTGCTCATTTGCAGGTTTAATACTTGTATTTTGGGATTGTACTAGAGCACGTTTACATGCTTTAATGGGGGAAAAGATCCTCATACTGTCTGTGCTCTGTCTGATATGATTTGTTTTAGCACCGTCTCTTCATCTCTCCAGTTCATCTGTTAAAATAGTATTTGCGAGTCATTGTGGTGCTCCATGTTTGCAAAATGTGACTAAATAGTCACGGTCTGGAGCTCTGCAAAAGCCCAGCTTTTTGTGTGTGTGTCTGTGAGAGGCAGAGAGCTGTGGGAGAGAGGGAAAAACAAAACGCTGGTGTCAGGGTCTTTTGCCGAATCCCCACGTTCAGTATCGCTTTCCAGCTCCTCCGTGTTTGTTTTGGTGCCGTGTGTTGTGTAGTCGCCCCCCTCAGCCACGCAGGCGGATGCAAAGTGTTATCATATAACGTATAACATAGACATGTTTTTCATGGTCAGACAATACATTTCACCCCATATTAGCCTCAATCCAAATTTAAATATTGTCAATTCAGTTTTTCACAGTGTCCTGAAGCTGGCTGATTTGGGCGTGATTATCCCCGATCCTTATCGTTGGCATCTCTGCTTCTATACAAACGCACTGCTTCTGTTCGTGTCGTCTTCATGGATCTGCTCCCACATGAGTGAGGGGATGTGGCCATTATCTGTGACAAAAAACGCAAACTACAAATGACTTATATGATTGGCTGGATTTGCAGAAGTGTTACATCTAATCACGCTTGACCGGCCTCGATTACAAATTCGGAACTCACTATGTCCGAGAACTCACAAAACCGAGTCAAAATGCGTTCGATTCCGAGACGAGACCCACTAAAAGTGGTCTCGAGCTCAAGATTGATCTTGAGTACTACAACCCCGTGTAAACATACTGACTCAAACTGTGCTCTAAAGGTTTGAGCAGGATGTTAAAGAGTTAAAAGGGGTTTAAAAGTAATGACTTGTTTGAAAATCTGTTATCACAAACGTGTAATATTGCTGCTGCGCCACAATGTCAAAATCCTCCAAACAAGTCGCTTTTAAAAGATGTGATGTGAAACATCAGCTGAAACTTTGAAAGAGAGCGAGGACCAAAGAAAAACGAGCTGTTAGTGCTTTAAACGCTTTGCCTTTGTAATTTTTGATAAAATGAGCTCCTTTCATGAGCTGCCCTTGTCTGTCTCACCTTCAGATTCAGACGCATCGAAGACGGGACAAACACACGCTCTTAAATGTAACTTTCAAGTGTTGGTGTCCTGCTGCAGTTTAACATTTTGCTGTGATTAGGAGCTGAAGCTCTCTCCTGACGCTCGCCACCGCCGCCGCCGCCCATCATCTGTTCGACAAAAGACAATTGGAGCTTAACTGTGTGGTGTGGGACTGAACAGAGAAGTGGAGGAGTGATGTGAAAAAGATGGAGAGACAGACGGAGCATGTGAAGAGCCCCTCGTGCCAAATTAAGTACAAGCACAGATTGGGGGAGGGGGGTTTGAGAGATGCGAGTGCAGACGGCTGTCGGACAGCGACAGCAGGATGTGGAGGTGGTCGGAGGTTCGGAGGTTCGGAGGGGAGGCTGAGCTCCACGTGCAGTAGCTGCTGTTGCCCAACACGGCGTGCTCGAGCTCCTGCTCCTAGTTCTCACCTCCCCTCTCGCTTTCTCACCCCGCCCATCCATTTCCACTCAATCAAGCCCTGCCAGTCTGCAGCCGCCCCCACGCTGTGTCCCTCTTCAATCTCACCTTTCTTTCCCTCGTTTCCTACATTTTACATTTTCTCACCCTCCCTCCCTCGCGGTCCTCCTCCACACTCCATCACCCATTTTAGGTCCCTGCCCGACCCTGCCCTGCCTCCATCTTGCCTCTGTTTCTCTCCCCCTCTTTCTTTAGCTCGCTCTTCTGTTTCTCGTTTGTGTGGCTGTGCAGCCCCGAAGCACGCTTTGTTTGACTTTTTCCCTTTTTCCCCAAAATACTGCGGGAGCCCTCATAAATGAATGTTGCCAAATTTAAACTGTAATGCATTTTCTTTTACCATCATGCTGCGTGCTCAGTTAGTAACCTAAATAAAAAAACTGCATTTATACATATTGTTGAAAATAATAACCAGAGCAGCACAATCGGTCCGTGTATCATTCAAATATTCAAATCCGTCTGGCAAACTAAAGAAAACTGAAAAACGAGTGAGAATTTAGTTTAGACCAAATATTGGACAAAAAAACACATTTTGTCTTTTTTCTGAACTCTGAGCGCCACTCCTCGGGCGGCGCATGCGTGAGGCGTGGAGATGCAGCAAAATGATACCTTTGGAAATAAGAAAATAAATTTTAAAAATAAAGATTAAGAACAACGTAAATTTGACTTTTCTGTTTTTTCAATATTTTATTTATACAGAAAACCGAAATTCTTACTTTGTTTATTCTTTTTAATTGACAACGAATGACACACGGACCATAATCCCTGCTGCTGTTATAGGTATTACATTTGCGAAAAATTACATTTGTAATTAGGCAACTGCAATATTTTTGTAATGTCGATAAAAGACAATTGTGAGATGACTGCGTTTCCACTGAGTGATGTTCTGCGACTTCTCGTCTGGTGATAACATCGCAGTAACCATGGCGATGGATGTTCAAAACATTAGCAGCTTTATTTCTATTGCAGCCACCAAACTAGCCGTCATTATTTCCAATCCAAGGCCACGCAGGCGTGTTATGGAGCCATGATGGAAAGGCGAGCCCCTTATACGTGTGAGTGGCCACGTATGAGGGATTTCTGGGAGATGTGGTCCACGATTTAACAGAGGAATTGTGGATTCAGAACTTGCGGATGATCCGCTCAACTCTCTGAGTTATGTGATGCAATAACAGCTCTTGTAGCTCCTGCTGCATCATGCCTGCATGTTTTTTTGGACATGGTCATGTGACTCTTTAGTTACAGAATATATCTATAAGAGCAAAATAAGTGTTTCCATTGCAGTTGTGCAAAATATGGCTTTTTGAAATCACCTGAAATACCACCTCAAGCGAGGGTCAACACTTTTTTGCAATAAATGGGACTATTTTCAGAACTGATGTGTTTCCATTAGGCATATTTTATTTTTGCAGTGTCACTTTGTAGAGTTTGAGGGTTAATGGAAACCCGCCCAAAGATCTGCAGCTCAGACAGTCTGTGTTTTTTTACCCTCAGGGGAAAACTGAAAATATACTCTCTCTTATGCTCCAAAGTTATAAATGTATCTTTGTATCTGTCTGCATGCCCAGGGAAAGGAGATCTGATTGGGTCGGACTCCCTCACAAAGGAGCAGGTGATTAAAACCAACGCCAACGTCAAAGCTTTGACCTACTGCGACCTACAATACATCAGCCTCAAGGGCCTCCGCGAGGTCCTCCGACTCTACCCCGAGTACGCCCAGAAGTTCATCAGCGAGATCCAGCACGACCTCACGTACAACCTGCGAGAAGGCCACGGGGCCGACGTGAGTACACGCAGTAATGCAGAGTGCTGACGGGGTTATATGAGGTACTTAACCAAAGACAGTTACATACAGTTACGTTAAAAAGAGCTTTTAGCTCTAAAAAAAGCTTTGTTTCTTGGTGCAAACAATAAACATACAATAAGATGAGTAAAAAATCAATAAATAAGAAGAAAAAATACTGCAACACTCGAGAATTTATAATAGAAATATGGTCAGGATACTCTCAAAACTACAGCAACATGATAGTTATGTACAGTGTAGCTGTTTCAGAATAAAAGCTGTGCAGTTTTGTCCAGAGATGTGCAAAAATGTTTGACAAGAATTGTGCAAAAGTTGACATAGAGCGAATACGCAATGTTCAAGGACAATAGTCCAAGGTGTATCGAAAGCTCCTGCAGTTTGGAGTGGTATTTAGAGGCTAAGGTGGCTGAAGGTGGAGGCTGCGTCGATAGAAACGGTCCGTTAAATGGTCTAATAAAGGTCTGCAAGTGCAGTAGGACTGACGGTGCATATAGATGGTGCATATTTATCAATGCATGCAGGAACAGCCAAGAGTTTAACTATGGCAGCGTAAAGATTTGGTTAAATGTCATATGCTGGATATAAAAAGATACAATATGTTACATTTTAGTCTCTGCAAAAACTGGGCAATTTGGCATTAAGTAACAATAAGGGATATTTGTTATGATAACATGAAAAATATCTCATTTTAAAATGAAAAGGATCTTGCAAAAAGGAGGAAAGTTCCTCATTAAAACCAGAAACTGCCGCACACCACCCATCAGATCAGTCGCCCCCCCCCCCTCCATGTGCAGCCTTGAAAGTTCAAATCTTAAATGACATTTTGTTTTGTGCTAATGGGCAGCCTCAGACACCTTAAGAGGGGTCTCATGGATAAAAGCTATGCGTGACCTCTCCAGCACCGCTACTGTAACGCACGGGTCCGTGCACATTTTTCCTAACTGCTGCCATCACACAAACACTCAGCCTGCGCCTCTGGCTGGTGCAGCAGCAGCAGAGGGAGCAAAACACGGAGACAAGAATAGCTCAGTGCTGCTGTTTGAAGCTGTCCTGCTGCTAAAAATAGTGCAGGGGGGAAGCACGGGCTGTCCCTGACTGGCTGTGTCCCCCGCAGCTGCTGCTAAGATTGGATCCTGCTCGTTATAAATAGCTCAGCCAGCCGAGGAGGAGGAGATACGAAGGGGAGGGGGCTCATTTTCTCATTTTCTGTTCTGCTCTTCAGTTCCTCCTTTTCCACTGCAGTGCCATGTGTTTCTCCCGGGCACGGCACGCTTGCTGCAGAGCGCGAGCGGGGTGCAAATGTGTGCACATATCAGCGCGTGGCATTATCTGGAGGATGCACGATTCCAGATGCACAAGCTTCTGCCCATATCTTTGGTCCGCGCTGCAGATGTCCGTCCTGGTTATGTATGCTGATCCCTTCTGGTACCAGCAGCCCAGGAGAGTGTGTATGCATATGTATGTATGGGAAGGTTGCTGGAAAACAGGGGAAAAAAAGCCTGCAGGTATCCAGCACCTTCTTGCTCAATAAACACAGTCTGCTAGATGCAATCCCACAGGATGAATGAGAACGTTCATCGCAACAAAGAGAGACGTGCAGGCCACTGCTGATGAAAAATACAAGAAAGGATGATAAAGAGGAAGAAGGATCTTGAAAAAATGGAGTGCCAAATGTGAAAAGGGTCTAGTAAGAAAATAAAAAGGCAAAAGTTTTTGTTGGAAAAAAAGATGAGGAAGCAAAAGATCCATCATCTAAGCGATGGTTGTACTTTCAGTGGCCCTCCCTGCTGATTCACGAGCTGCAGATTGACTGTCATGACCCCGCAGCCTTCGGCGAAACAATGCAACGTGCAAAAACAACCAGTCAACTGGGTGCGCTGAGCTGTGCTACAGAAAGAGGGGGATATTACAGCATGTTTTAGTACCCCGTGTCCCTGTGCTGTTCAGTCTCTGCAGCAGAAACATGGTGAGAACATCGTGCCTGCACCTGCACATACTGTACAAAAACTGCTGCAGCAAAAAGAAGGGGGAAAGAGCACTTTGTTCATTCGTGTCCTTGCGAGCACAGCTCACATACATCCACTCACGTGGGTGCCCACGCTCAGACTCCTGCATGACTCGATCACACATACATGATTGCAAACTTCAGCACACCCACGTACGCTCGCACGCAGACAAGCGCACGCCGACACGCGGCAAGTGCACACTTATTACGCCCCCGCATCGCAGAGCGCTCCTCGGTTTCCTCCAGAGCTGGGAGCTAAGATTAGAACAAGGGAGCTAAAAATAAATTACGGTGGCACAGGAGGGGGGGAGTAAAGGGGGGGTGAGAGGAGGCAGTGGGGGAGGAGGAGAAGAAAGTGAGGATGCTGAGCGTGCAGGGAGGGAGGGAGAGGGAGGAGAGACTTGATTAAAGGAGAGAGCAGGGGGAAAGTGGAGGGGCGTTGGCTTGTCTGCATGATGAGATATGAAATACATTCATTACTCACTGCAGCAGTCAGTCTGTGTCAGAGCAGGCAGGTTATTACTGTGAAGCCGGTTAAGGAGAATGACAATTTGTCATCTGATCCGTAAAGCTGTTGTTTTTAAAGTAGAAGTAAAGAACTGGTTTAACTTGCAGGTGAAGTCAGACTCAGGGTCAGTGTTTTAGACACAAAAGGCACCAGAGAGACACTTTTTTATGTTTACTTTATATCTAATTGTTAAAATTTTAGTCATATTTTCTCAATTTTGTAAAGGTTGATGCAACTTAAAAATGACAAGTTTAATTAAATAAATCTTTCGAAGTTTGGTAACTTCAGTAAACCAGGTTTGCTGTGTAAATCTGTATTCTGCTGGCTGAAAGCTGCTCGTATTTATATTTTCTTAAACAAAACAGAACTCGCAGATTTTCTAACGTCATTATTGGTAAAATGCTAAATGCACTATGCAGCATTTTTTCAGTTCATTCACACACACCGAACGTCCGACCACATCTGTTAAAATACATTAAAAGTGATTTTCTGCTCTTTTTTTTTTCTATTTAACGCAGAACTTTTAACATCGTCGTTTCAATCTCAGTCAGAGAGTCCTGTTTTGTTTAGCTCGTCATTTATGGAAGTTTCAGCGACCCAGCATCAACACTGAAGACAGCCTAAATTATTCAATTCATAAGCAGGGACATAGCTGATGGGGAGCAGGGACGAGTGTAACTGCCAGGGGAGTGTGTGTGTGTGCACGTGTGCGTGTACGTGCATGCGTGCGTGCGTGCATGCCTGCGCTCAGAGGAAAGTGATGAGGAAAAGTCAGACGCAGCAGTCTGTATTAAATGTAGCATGACAGGCTTCTTTTCGCAGTCTGGCAAAGACAGAGGCAAAACAATATTCACTCAAAACAAAATAAGAAATAATTGGACTTAAACTTGTTACGATTCTCTTTCTGATTTCTCTCTGACATTTCCGCGTCTGACATCATCTCTGGAGGGTGACAGGAAAAGTTTTGAACACGGCTCAGAAGTCCTTTTTATGAGTAATTACCTGTAATGTCAGCACGCAGGCCCACTTTATACCATTAAATTATGAATATTTCATTCTTCATATGTTAATAGTCACAAAAACAAAGCAAACCACACCAAAACGTACATTTTAAAATAACAATGTAAAAGTTATTGAGATATCTGTTCATTTGAAACATTAAAGTATCCTGTTATCTTTGAAAATCCTGAGAGAAAAGAACATTTTATCCAGAATATCTGTAAATGCTCACTCTTCAATGTTTTGAATGGTATTTTCGATTATTGTCAAAAATAAGCTCTGTGACGAACACAAGTTTATGATATTTGCACATTTTTGTTCAGCGTGATAATCTTCACAGATTAACACCGTTTATGTGTGTTTTGAAGCGTAAATTAAATCGCCAGAAGCAAAAAGCGACATCGTGGTCGCACGTGTTATACGTCAACACCCTGAATCGTCCGACCTCTGATCGGATTTAGTGCGATGAATTTTCTACGAGTCTTTCTCCTGCTAGTGTGACCTGATCGAGTTAATGATCGTGGCGATGTCAATCGCTACTCTCACGTGTAGTATCTGTGTGCGCTGTGATGACGTCTCACGTCCCCGACAAACACTGGAGTCCCGTTTAGCCACTTGTTAGAAACCGCCTTTTTATGACACGTAAAATCTTAAAAGTTAAAAAACTGAGTTTATATGGAAGTATTTTATGTCTAAATATCTTTAGCCTGAGTTAACCGCAGACCTTATTTAAGGCATTTTACCAAAAAACCATTTGAAAACCCAGACACTTTAGGAGGGAACCGGGAGTGCAAAAATGCGAACAGACTACTGCGTTTTAGGACTCATTACTTCACCGCTCTGTAGCAACTAGCTGAAAGAGGGAATTTCTCGACCCACCGTGGACGAGTGGACAGATTTCTGTCAACAAATAGCTTCCCTGAGACGAGGACAACAGTCAAATAAATGAACTGTGCATGTAAACACTGAGTCTAAACTGAACTCCACTTTAAAACCTCCAAACTCCCTTTAGATGCTCTGTGAGGGGAGTGTGTGTGTGTGTGTGTGTGTGTGTGTGTGTGTGTGTACATCAAACATACACTAGCAGAAACTCTTGTGTTATTGTGCCACCTACTGGCCCAACCCAGTCTCTACGCTCTGTTTACACTGAAGCTGCTGAGCTCCAAACAAACACGGCCTCTCTGTTAACCCTTTGAAACCTGAGAAAAATGACCTGATTCAAGCACATCGGAAAAATTACTAATTTTACAAGCCTGACCCAAAGTATTGCTAATAAGTTATCTAAAATTACCTCAAAATTTACAAAAGAAGGAACAAGGAGATGACCTGACCCCTAAAGAAAAGAAAAACGTTTTTGTTTATTTTTTAATCTCCATAATTTTAATACCTAATTATTATACGTACAAATACCATTTTCAGTATTTTTTTCTTTTTTTTTCAATTTTTAAAGCAATTTTTGCTCTTTCTTACTTCTTTTTCAGGTTACTTGTTTGCAATGCGGGGGACATTTCTTGCCAAGTTGCTCATTGCCTTTTTGGCATTTTTTAAAAAATAAGTCAAACCAACATGTGGGTTTCAGAGGTTTAAATGCTTGTTAAAGGCGTCTGAGTGCAACACGAGGAAAGTAATGTCAGTCCAGGTTTCAAAGGGTTAATAACTGCAGGGGTGATCATGTTGTCTCCCCGTGTTCCTCTCAGGTGGACTGGGAGAGCAACGGCGGCTTGGTGAAGAAGCTGCCGTCCATCCGTGAGGACGAGGAGGGCGACGAGGAGCAGAACTCGGTGTCCAGAGCTCCTCGCTCCCCGCTGCGTCTCAGCAGGGGGCTCAACTCGCCGCTGCGCTCCCCTCTGCTGCCACCCAGACCCTTCAGAGCGCCCTCCGAGCACTCCCGCCCCACCACCCTGCAGATACCGGTGGTCAGCTTCAGCAGCGCGCCGCCTGAACTGAGCCCCAGGTGACACACACACACACACACACACACACACACACACACACACGCACACAGGCACACACACACATACACACACACACCTGACGCTGCAGCATCTGTCTCTGGCTGCCATGGTAACCATACTGCTGCATCACATGACTGTTGTGAGAGGGTGATACAGCAGTGGGGGCCAATTTTGCAAAATGACAAGACAAGAGGCCCGGGGCCAGTCACAGCTGCCTCATGTAGGATTTTAGGACGTTTCTCAGATTTTAGGACATTTCTCGGATTTTAGGACGTTTCTCAGATTTTAGGACATTTCTCGGATTTTAGGACATTTCTCAGATTTTAGGACATTTCTCAGATTTTAGGACATTTCTCGGATTTTAGGATGCTATTTTCTAGAATTTTTCTTTGGATGTTTCTACGATTCTGAGGATGTTTCCATGATTTCAGGATTTTTGTCGAAATTCAGGATTTAAAAAAAATTAAAAAAATTTAGGATGTCTTTATTATTTTCTGAGATTTTGGGGATTTTAAGATTTTTTAAGAATATTAAGACATTTGTAGGATTTTAGAACATTTCTTGGATTTTAGGAAATTTCTTGGATTTTATGATTTTTCTAGGAATTTAGGATTTTTGGATGTGTCTAAGCTTTAAGGTTGTTTCTAGGATTTTAGGACATTTCTCAGATTTTAGGGCGTTACTAGGATTTTAGGATGTTATTTCTAGAATTTTAGAACGTTTCTGTTTTTTTAGGACATTACTAGGATTTTAAGATTTCTTATCTAGGATTTAAGGACATCAGGGTCTTAGCTAGGATCTGTGTAAGGGGGTGCGTGAGATCCTCCTCTGTTAATTATTTTAATAAACAAGCTCTATTTTGATGCTGTTTTATGCTCTCCGGCACCTTCTGTATACTAAAAGTACAAACACAGTTCCCAGTGTGAATCACTTTACTTTTACTGTGAATTATAAAATGGTTGGGGCCAGATTTGGCCCGCGGGCCGTAAGTTGAGTATCACTGGTGCAGAGGTTTTTCTCTCTGTAGGAGGATGTGTACATGCAACATAAACGTGTCCGTGTGTGCACAGAGATTAGTGACACCCCGTCTGCTGTGTGAACAAACCTGCTGATGGAGGGGTTTTTGCTGTGTGAATGAAAACACTGCACAGCCGACACACACACACACACACACACATACACTGTAATTAGTGCCTCTACAGCTGATTTACATTCCTCTCCTGTGCGCCGTCTCTTACTTTAATCCCTTCTTTCTGCATAGATTCGTGGACGGCATAGAAACGGAGAGCAACTCCACGTCCTCACAGAAGTTTGAGTTCAGTCCCAGCATTTCACCTGCAGCACCACCCTCCCCGTACCCAGGTAACACACACACACACACACACACACACACACACAAGCATTTCGTCTCTGTCAGGTGTTTTTTTTTCTGGAGGATAAATGTTCTTGCTTGTTTGTGTTGCGTTCAGGGATCCGGGAGCACTCTGAGATCAAGCAGAGTGTGTCTAAACTGACTGAGGAGGTGAGTGCTGCCGCCTGTTTACATCGACCCGAGGCTCCGGGTGCTTCCTCTGTCTGCCTTTAGTCAGCAGAACATTTCAGAAATTATGTAACAGGTGTCACTGCAATAAGTCTTTTTCACAGCAGACCTTTTTTTGCATGAAAAGCACCGGTGCAATAAAATAAATAACGGCACTTAGACGATCCAGTTTCAGGGTTGTGTGGCCAGATGCGTCAACGCACAAAACCATGCGTACGCCTTTTCCCACACGTGAACTGGTATTTATAAAGCAGGAATGTGTCGAGAGAATATGCGCAACTCACGCATTTTTCAGACCACGCGTACACGCAGTTTTAGCTGAGATTTTACCACAATGATGGTTTGCAGATATGTGATGAATTAGTGCAGCGGAGCTGATATCCACAGCCGTGCAGAGTTACAGCTGCTTTGGCATCAAAGGAAAACCTCATCGATGCGACACAGCTGATGAAATTCCACTTTAAAGCGTTTCTTATTGACAGGTCTAAAAAACAAGTACACAAGTACCAATATACAAACTGATGTTTGAGGGCATTTCTAATTTTTTCACCAAAGTTTTGCATATTTGTCCAAAAGCCCAGAATCCTCTTTCTGCACTGGCACCTAAATCCAGTCAGCAGGACAGTCTGTCGTCACTGTAGGTTTTGTTTCAGACGCAAAAGAATTTAAATTCTATTAATTAAATATCAGACTGAGAGGGATCATGTTGCTTCAGCTCAGGTACGAGCTCTGAGAGTTTTCCATCGGAGCGCGCAGCGTTGAGTCAGATCAGCTCCCTGTGTGTGTGTGTGGTGGTGTGAACGCTCGGAATGGTGTGTGTGTGTGTGTGTGTGTGTGTGTGTGTAAACGCTCTGAATGCAGAGTCTGTCTCAGATTCTGTTTTACACAAATAAGGATTAACGTTGTCAGCACGCCGAGTTCCCATATCCCACTGAGCCACACGAAACCTGATACGGAATTTACATGGATTCACCTTTGTGCTGTCCTCTGGTGTGTGTGTGTCTGTGCTTGTGCATGCATGCATGCATGCGTGTGTCTGTGTGTGTGTGTGTCTCTGCATGTGCGTGCATGTGCATGTATGTGTGGGCCTATCTTGTTTTGTCCGTGTGTGCGTGTCTTTGTATCTGTGTCAGTGTGTGTGTGTGTGTGTGTGTGTGTGTGTGTGTGTTGTGTGCTTAACGTATCTTTGTGTGTGTGTGTGTGTGTGTACGTACGCATGCATGCGTGTATCTTCGTGTGTGTGTGTGTGTGTGTGTGTCTGTGTGTGTGTGTGTGTGTGCGTGTATCTTCTTTTGTGTGTATGTCTTCTTGTGTGTGTGTGTGTGTGTGTCTGTGTGCGTGCGCATATCTTGTGTGTGTGTCTGTGTGCATGTATCTTCTTGTGTGTGTGTGTGTCTTCGTGTGTTGTGTGCATGCGTGTATCTTCTTTTGTGTGTGTGTGTGTGTGTGCATGCGTGTATCTTCTGGTTGTGTGTGTGTGTCGTGTGTGTGTGTGTGTGTGTGTGTGTGTGCGTGTGCATGCATGCGTGTATCTTCTTTTGTGTGTGTGTGTGTGTGTGTGTGCGTGCGTGTATCTTCTTTTGTGTGTGTGTGTGTGTGTGTGTCTGTGTGCATGTATCTTCTTGTGTGTGTGTGTGTGTGTGTGTGTGTGTGTGTGTGTGTGTGTGTGTATCTTCTTTGTGTGTATGTGTGTGTGTGTGTGTGTGTGTGTGTGTGTGCGCGCGTGTGTGTGTTTACGCTCTCTCTCTCTTCACCAAACAGATGAACAGTCTCTCTAAACAAGTGTGCAAGCTCAGTCAGGAGCTGCAGGAAATGACACGCCTGCTTAAGCCCCTCCTCCAAACGGCGCCACAGCCAATCCTGATGACCATGATGCCAAATCTAACCAAATCTAACCCCGCCTCCGAGCAGCGCCAGCCAGCTGTCGACGAGCACCTGCCTGGTGCTGCCGCCCCCGCCACGCCGTGTTCCCTGCAGAGACCGGACACTCGCTCCCTGTTGGACAGCGGGGACATTGAGGGGGCGGATTTGCCCGGTTGCCTTCTCCCGACTCCTCATTCACCGAAACGGCCTAACTCAGCGTCGCCGCAGCTCCCGTCCAAACCGCCGGGGTGTGACGTCAAGCCCCCCGCCCCCTCCGACCTCCCCTCCCCAGAGGAAGGACTCCCCGAGGGCCTCCGGAGCCTCCACGCCTCCTCCAGTAACGGCATCTTTTTGCCCTCGCTGCAGGACCAGCCTCCTCTGGCGTCCCACACCCCGTCACCCTCTTTGTCCTTCTCCATGTCTCTCTGCTCCTCACCGTCCCTGTCCCCCTGCCAAGGCCCACATCCGTCCCGACCCGGCAGCTGCACCAGCAGAGGCCTGCTCCCCCCGCCTCCCTCCCAGGACACCCCTCCTCCCCCGCCGTCCCACTGCTCGGCTCCTCCGTCCCTGACATCCTCGCCCGGGGACCACCGGCTGAGGCTTCCCGTCCCTCTCGTCCCTCCCGCTGTCTCCCTCCAACCCTCCACCGTCTCCTTGCCCGTGTCTTTGGACTCCATCGCTGCACGCAGGAGGCCGGGAGACACGCAGACTTGGTGTAACTCGCAGCTGCGCCGCGGGGACGCCAGAGCGGTCACGCGCCCCCAGGAGATGGAGATGCAGGAGTGGGGACGACAGGTGGAGGACAGGAAGTCGTCCACGGAGCACATCAGCTTCATCGATGAGGAGGAGCCGGCGTTATGAACGAACTGAGCGAGGGAGGACAAAAGCTGGAGGAAAAACGGGATCAGCGGAGATCAGATCAGGGAACCTGATGCATGAGGGGATGACGGGAAAACGGACGGCTGGTCCATGTCACACGGGACGGAAATGCTCAAAGGACGGACAGGAAACACACCTGGAAGGCCGAGACGCAGCACCAGCCGTGAGCGGGTCCGTGTGGAGGACAGAGCTGCAGCACTGAGCAAAAACCTCAGGCCGTCTCAACCTGTCACTGTAACAAAGTTATGAAGATCAGACACATTTATCTCAGTCTCTTCACGAAAATACTGCTAAAATATAAAAATACGACACAACGCGCTCCCTCATGGCTCAGCTTTCTGGCACTGGGAGCTGAATCGTATGAACCTTTCGGGGAAACGCATTTCTTCATTTGGCTCTATTACAAATGAAGTGTTAATTATAATTAATTATTATATCACCACATCAAAACACACATTGTGCATTTTTCAAGGTACAGAATCGCAGTAATTTGTCAGTTCATATTTATTTACATTAATGAAAACAAAAAAAATCATTCATACGTCATCATTCTTTAATTTACATAGTTATGAAAACATTTATATTGATTTTATTTTTTTTATTTACATAATATAAAAAATGCTAAATTAAATATTTTTTTTTTCTTAAAACAATTATTTTATTTCTATTTCTAGTTTTTTAATTTACATTATAAAACTAAAATTATTATTTTTATTTACATCATAAAAAAATAAATATTAGAAATATATTTTTAAATGTTTTATATTTTATTTTTTCATTGTTTTATCTTTTATTTCATATGATGTAAATATGATAACACTATCATCACTCTAGCTTTAAAACTCAGCCTCTAAAAGATAGTAAAATTAGTTTTAAAAAGTTTTTAAAAAATAAATAAATAAATAAATATAAAAAAATTATAGAAAATAGTTTTCTCATCTTTTTTACCCTTTTTTGTGAATGATATCTAATAATCTCCCCACAGCTATTTATGAAGTTGTTTTCACCTGTCACTGATTTATTTTTTTATTTTTTTTGACATTTTTTGCCCAGTTGCTCATTGCCTTTCTCTCATGGGTTAATGCACTAAAAAATGGCATTATGTACGGACCTTTATCACATTGCGATTGAACACGTTACCGCTGACAGTTTTTAATGCATCGTACGTGTTGTCTGTCGTCTTTGTATCTTCATAAAGAGACTGAGATATAAATATCTACATTTCCTCAGACTTTGCAGAAACAGCAGATCTGTTTTGGCCTCAGAGTTTCGCTCAGCGCCGTCAGCGGCACAGACGGTCTGACCGTATCAGCGCTTCAGTAGCATCAGTGGACCCCCGCAGGACCGAGCTTTGGACACACTCGTGTCTGGAGCCCAAATTTTCCAGCTGACTTGACTTTTTAAACCCAGTTTGGATGTCTCCTCCTCGTCAAAGGGCAGGTACAAACACATATCTCAGCGGGACGCACGTCTTTAACCAAGCCGGAGAGTCGGAGCCACCGCACCGGGACTGGGAATGTAAACTCTCCGTTCAGTCTCGTTGCATCAGGTCGCCTCACCTGGAGAGCCAGTTTGCTTCATCAGTGGGATTATTTTTTAAAGGATCTTCCTCTGGGCTGGTGGAGGGGAGCTCCTTCATCTTCCTCAGAGTCAAACACACACACGCCCGTCACTCATGTTTAAAAAAGACATAAAAAGATGAAATGTCCACATTTTCTTTTCCTGTAAAAGAAGTTTGACCCTGATTTTAAAAACGTTAGGACGCTGTGTAAATAAAAACAAAACGATTTACAGATTCTTTTTGAAATGTATCCCAGTGCAAAAACAACATATTTAACCCCTCAAAACCTGAGCAAAAAGGCTTCATTTCTTTCAAAAATACAAGTTGTGTGAGCTACAAGATAATTACCCAAAATGTAGCAAAAAAAGACCCCTTCATAAAAAATACAAATATATAGATAAAATAGTTAATAATTATTATTATAAAATAGTTTTCTTGGCATTTTTCCTTTTTTATTGATTAACTTTTTTATTTTTTCTTTCTTTCTTTAATCATTATTTTCTAAAAAAAAATATATATATATATATTTTTTGTGATCTCTGTCTTTCCCTTACTCCTTATTACATTTGTGGAACATCATTGCTTGTTGCCCTTTAATGTTTTCTAAAGAAATCTAACCAATTTTCTCAGGTTTCAGAGTTTTAAATGCATGGGGTTAATGTTCAAAGTTTCAATAAAATTACCTGAAAATAAGCAAAAAACAAACAAAACAAGAAAAGTAAAAATAAAATGACCAGAAAAAGATCTCAAACATAATTTTAAAATTGTAATTATATTAATTATGAATATAATTTTCTGGTCAATATTTCCTATTTTTTTATATTCCTCCCCTTTTTTTAAACTAATTCTGAGGCATTTTCTTGCCACTTTTTACTGTTCTCTTGCAGTTTGTGGGACATGTTTTGCTAAAGTACTCAATGCCCTTTTTGAAAGAAATCAAACCAATTTGTTCAGTTTCCAAAGTGTTAAACAGCTTGTGAAATTCGCCCGAATTCATCACAAAATAATTAAATAAATAAGATGACATTCCAGGTTTCAAAGTATTAATACCAATGCCTGGTCTAAATTAACCGTGAAAAGCAGTTTGGAAAATATGTGCAATAAGAAAGCCTCACTGGATGTTGAAAAATATTTGCAAATCATTCTGTTTTTATTGAACACAGCATCCCATATTTCAGTGATCGGGGGGGCACAGTTAGCTCAGTAACGTAGGAGAGCAGCTTCTGTTTGAGCGTCGACCTGCAGCGATTGGGTGGTGTGCCAAAGAGGAAAAGCAAGATTTTGGTGATGGAAACACTCATCATAAACAGCACCTGTTCTGTGTCTGTTAATCACATCCTGACCGTTTACAACCAGCCGATCAGATTGTGCAGAAACTCCCACGTCACTCCTGAGCTTTAGCCATCCAGCCATTCGTGCCTTCTCCACAGAGTCCCTCCGCCTGTGAGTCACAGGCAGCATTCGGATCAAAAACGACACGGAAAGCCATCAGAGTCACCTGCAGAACACTTGCACCTTTCTCTAAAACATTTATTTATCTATTTAGGCTGTGAATTTATTTATTTTTTTGTCGAGGAAGGCTGTGAGGAGGTTGCGTCAGGAGGAAGGTCACCATCAAAGTGTCGCCTTCCCGATTCTTATGTAGCACACACGCATAAAGCATATCTTGAACCGCATATTTCATCATCTCCAACCCGTTTGCCAACCACTGAGCTTTATGCCGACCCGAAAACTACAATACCCAGGCTGCAGCAGCGCTACGGAGGTCTCAGGACTTCTTTTTTTGCTTTGGTGAGGTGCTTTGTGCACCACCTTACTTGTACTATAGACAGATTTCTGGTTTCTATTTTGTGTAAGGGGAGCAGGGGAGGGACCTGGACTCTTCACACCCTGAAAGGTTCATCGAGCAGAGCTCCTGCGGTCACTCCGGGGCGGGCGGAGGGGGTCCTGGGTACACAAAAGGGTTTTAAATGCATGTCACAGCTTTTTATTGCATGAGGAATGTGCCTGCTTTCCGAGCTGTGGAGGGCGGAGGGCCGACGGAGTCGAGGGACTGCCCGCCCTCCTGGAGGCTTTTGGGTTTCAGATGTTTTATTAAAGACTGCTGTTACATTAAAAAAAACAAAAAACAACTTTACCAGGATTACAAACTGTACAACAATAAAGAAGTGTTGTTTTGTAAGACGTCGGACTCCTGGTTTGAGTCACGGAGGTGAGCGTCCTGGAGACATGCATCAACGTTTTTATTTTCTTTAGAAAAGCTGCCGTGAAATCAGACGTTTCCGGCCGCAGCGATCCCCAAAAACAGCCCGAAATCTGAAACAAGCGATACTCAACCTGCTTTGCTTAGGGCTCACTTTTACAAAATCAGAGGAGGACAAATTATTTTAGAGCATTTCTAGAACTGTAGGACATTACCTGGACGTTAGGACATTTCTAGGATTTTAGGACGTTTTTAGGCTTTAGGACATTTCTAGGGTTTTGGGACATTTCTCAGATTTTAGGATGTTTCTAGGAGTCTAGGACATTTCTCGGATTTTAGGACGTCATTAGGATTTTGGGACTTCGTCCTGTTTTTTCACAAGTCTTGGACTTAAAGACATTACTTGGACGTAAGGATGTTTCTAGGATTTTGGGACGTTTCTAAGATTTTAGGATGTTTCTAGGAGTTTAAGGATTTTAAGCCATTACTAGGATTTTGGGCATTTTTCTAATTTTTGGACATTTCTTGGACTTTAGGACATTTTTCAAATTCCAGGACATTTCTCTGATGTTAGGACATTTCTCTGATTTTGACACATTTTAAAAAAAAAAAAAAAAATCTCTGATTTAGGACATTTGTAGCTTTTTAGGCGGTCACTAGGATTTGGGGACTTTCTTTGGGACTTTTTCTAATTTTTTTTTTACATTTCTTGGGCTTTAGGACATTTCTATGATCTTAGAACATTTCTAGAACTTTAGGACCTGGATGTTAGGATGTTTCTAGGATTTCAGGATGTTTCTGGGATTCAAGGATTTTGGGACATTTCTTTGACCTTAAGACATTTCTAGAACTGAGGACACTTCAGATTTTAGCAAGTTTCTAGGATTCAAGGATGTTTCTCAGACTTTAGGACATTTCCTGGATTTTGGGACATTTCTAGGATTTTAGGTCATTAGGGGCTTAGTTAGGACCTCTGCTGGGGGTCACTTTATTTGATGAACAAGCTCTATTTTGATGCTGCTTTGTGCACTCGGGCCCGCGGGCCGTAAGTTGAGTATCACTGTTCTGGAGGGACTGATAAATCCCGAGAAAGTCTGAAAAACGCAGAAGGTCATTTGATCACAGACTCGGCTGTTCTGAAGATATTTTTAGAGTTGTTAAGGAGTCGGACCATCTGGATGAAAAAATATTCCATCTGCTTGCAGAAAGAAAATGTTTTTTATTTATTTTTTTACCTGTTTCACAAGTTGCAGCAGTAGTTCCTGATACAGGCAGCGGACATGTCCTTGCTCTTTTTGCAAGAACATATTAACTGTTTATAGAATATACACAAAAGGATGCAATATAAACACATGTCATTGATTTAAACTGTAGAGATGCAGCTTCTGTCTGCTTGGATCAAAGAAAAGCATAGAAAACAGGTCAAAAATCTTTATTTTGTCCTGTAGCAAATACATTTCTTATCCAGACTTAAAAACGTGTTGTGAAAGTTGGATCTAAAATCCTCCGTGTTTCTGAAACATTGCATCACTTTTCATAAAAACTGATAATTGCTTCTGTGACTTAAACTCTTAAACTTAGTGCTTAAACAGGAGAGGCACAAACTGGGACCGACTGAGACCATCAGCTGCAAGACGAACTGAACAGGAAGTTCTCAGTATCTCTGTGCTTTCTTTAGTCAATATTTGAGAGATGTAATGTGAGACTGCAGAGACTGAACACGTGAAGCATCTCGGGATGCACTGATCTGATACTGATACCAGGTATCGGTGACACCGAGGCCGACGGTATAAATTTAGAGTTTGTCCTACTGCAGGTGTGTGCACGGCGTTACGTGTCGGCAGAGTGCCGGTAGCTGCAGTTTGTTCTTTTTATGTGCAGTTGTATTGATTTGTACTGATTTTTTTGTTTCTTTGTTGATGTTTGATGATAATCTGCAAAGACTCAAGTGTGCAGAAATCTTTTGTACCAGTTTGGATTCATTGATGTTTCCAGCAGCTCGCCAAGACGAAGCGGGGTGGAGCAGTGCTTATCCTGCGATGTATAAAAATGTGAAATTGATCAACAGGGGGCGCCACCACTTCCAAAAAAGTGCATTAATCAATGACAGTTTGTCCAAACATCACCAAACTGGATAGGTATTTTTATTTAACCCTTTGAAACATGTTAAATGGCTTGACTTCCTTCAAAAATGTGAAGAATGCAACTGAAGAAGAAATGACCCGGAAATTAGCAAGAAATTAAATTAAAAGACAATTATCTGAAAATTTGCACAAAAAAAACCCAAAACATCACCAAAAACGCAAGTAAAAGAAAAATAATTAAAAAACAATCTAATTACCTAATAAACTGCTTAAAAATTTGAATTATTCTGTAAAATAATTTAAAAGATCACCTGCAGCTCTGCTTTGAAAATATATACATATTTTTTTTTCTTTTAAGTTTACCAATTTCTAGCAGCACATTTTTTCCAAGTTGCTCATTGCCTTTTTTCTCCTGTTTTTAACGCATCTGAATGCAGCACAAGAAAAACGACGTCAATCCAGGTTTCAAAGAGTTAATGGCTTAACCATGTGATACCCGGCTCAACAGAAATTAGTAGATTAAAAGATAGGGTAAAATGTCTAGGAAATAAACTATATAATTATTAAATTACATATTCAAAAATTGTTACAAAATTTATTTTTTTTCAAGCACTTTTTCCAGGTAATTTCCACGTTTTCATAATTTTTTTCCATTACTTTTATTTTGCCCAAAACATTCTGCAATTCTCTATACAACAGAAAAACAAACAAAAATTAAAAAGCACTTTTTCTTATTTTTTTGTGTGGTTTTTTTCAGATCATTTTGTAGTCCTTTTTGCTGATTTCATGCTAATTTTTGGGTCATTTCACCTTTTGTTGCTCATTGCTTTCTTCCCATGTTTTAGAGAGAAATCTAGCCAATTTGCTCTGGTTTCTTGGGTTTAAATCATGTCCCCAAAATATTTTTGCAGTTGACCAATACAAGTTGACAAAAGAAGAGCGCGGCGCTGGCACAGATTTGCACGTAAGTGAACGAGCGTCTGTCTGATCGTCATAAAAGCAGGTTATTAATATTTAATGCATGTGTGGTAAACTGTCAGAGTTCTCCATCCTTTGCAGGCTGCATGCTGGCTTCAGCCGATACCCAAACACCCGCTATCAGTATCAGTGCATCCCTCGAAGCAGCCCGACTTTAACCCAGCCTGCTTTTTAAGGTGACGCCGAGGAGAAAGAAGACGCGACACAGAGGTAATCCTTCTTCAGGACTGCATATATTTTCAATGGTAACATTCATTCTATCAGTTTCATTAAGGTTTGAAATGTCAGGGAACAACACTCGAGAAAGATCCTGATGGGAAAAGAAATTATACGATCGAGGAGAGAAACACAATGTGGCGTTTGACTCCGCTGCTGTGGATGCACTTCGGCCTCCAGGAGCAAATCCTTCCCCCTTTATTTCACTCGTCTACTCTGCCCTCGCTCGCCTCTCCAAGGAAAGAAAACCCTCTCATTAGTCCCTTTTAAAGCGATAGTTCACCCAGAAATGTGAATTCAGCTATTATCTGCTCAGCCTCATGCTGATGGAAAGTGAGGTTAAGTTTTATAGTCAAAACACACAAAACACTGATGCAGGTTCACGGGGAAAATCAATTCAAGCAAATTCAAACGTTTAAAAAAATACATAATAAAACCACAAAATGTCTATACTGCTTGTCTAACGTAATCCAAGTATGCTGAAGCCCCGATGTACCAGATTGTTTTGAAAAACGTCACTGGCGTCATGTTTTCAGCCTCGTTGTAGCCTGTAGCTCCTGGTGTTGGAACCGCGTTCATGTATGCGCAAGTTCTTTAAAAGATGAACATGACAGTTACCCCAAAGTTTAGCTTTTTAATCTCGATCGCCCCCCGGTGTCTGACTGCGGTACAGGTCATAAAGCCCGCCCTCCATGTTAGTGAATGGGCGGGAACTCGCCCACCGCGGATATTGCTACCGTGCAGACTCCGGCAGCAGCCGTATCTCGGATATTTTAGCTTCACCTAAATATAGTGTGGGGAAGTGGGGTCATCCATCTGAATACACAGTCCAAAACAAAGCTAAAAACATGACAGCAGTGATGTTTTTCAAAACAACTTGGCACGTCGGGGCTTCAGGACACTTAATTACTTCAAACGAGCAGTATGGAGACATTTTGTGGTTTTATTATGAATTATTTTATACATTTAAATTCTGGTCAACATTTGATTTAACCCTCTCCGGCAGTGTTTTGTCGACTATAAACCTTCACTTGACTTTCCATCAGCATGAGGGTGAGGAGATAATGACTGAATGTTAATTTTTGGGAGAACTGTCCTTTAACAAACACACACAAAAGGAGGGAGGCTGCAGAAACAGCAACAGACTTCTTTAATAGATGTGAGGATACGTGCATCCTCTCATCTCTGGTGTTGTGTGAACTCGTGCCTGTTGAGTCGTAACCGGGCAGGTCGGAGACAGAGTGAACGCTCTGGAACTACATTTCCCATTGGGATCATAAAGTGGGACAGATGTGACAGTGCACGCAGAACCACAACGGCGCGAGACAAAAAATAAATCATGGGAATTACTTTTTTTTTCTTATTGGCCTCTAGAGACCGTGTTCAAAGTCAGATCCGTACTGGATTCAGACTGCAGTGGATTCGCCCTTCTGTGCCAAACAATCATGACTCAGAGTGACTGAAGAAAAAAAAAACAAAAACAGAGGGTCGGGGGGGGAAATAAAAATCCAAAAATATATATTTATGTTTATATTTATATATATTTATATATTTACGAGGTATGTATCCACAAAAAAAAGAAAACACCCAAAATTTCAAAATAGGCAGTCTGTGTTTTTTCTAAACGTGTCCTTGCTTCAGACGCCTTGAGGAAACATTATCATTAATAGCAATAATTAGAAAAAATAAAACTGGGAAGCTTTGCTGTCCAACAGTCAAACCTCGTAGTCCGGTTCTCTGAGACCTGAATCTCCGCCGTCGGGAGTCCAAAAGCACCTCAGTGGCGCTGGTGTCGGGCTGCTGCACTCCAACAAAGAAAATTTCAAATCACAAGTCCCAAAAAAAGAAAAAAAATCACTTCATTGTTTGAAAAAAAAAAAAAACTGAAAACAAAATCCCTCCTAACCGTTGATTTCCTGACAACCGCGGTCTCAAAGTCTCCAAGCCGAGGTCTGGAGTGAGCTAAACTGTCGAGGGTGGTTTTAGGTGGAGGGTGGGAGGTGAGGGGAGGCCAGCCACAGGTCCAAAAAAAGGTGTCTTTGTGCAACAAAACAAGCCTCGAGGTTAAACAAGAAAACAAAAGACCCAGCGGCAGGCGTCCTCCCGACGATTGTTAGTTAGGCTGGCTGCAGAGGGCAGAGCGCTCCCCTCTGAGGTCACGCTAGGTACTGCTGCATCGCCGTCTTCGCCCTGAGAGAGAGACAGTCAGTCAGTCCAAATATTTAACAGGCGTCTGCTGAGGAGGTTGTGCGGGTTACGATTCGCTCACCTGTCGCAGAGGTTGGGGTCAGAGGCCTGGGTGAGTTTGTGCAGGACGTCCACGAAGCCCATCTCCCTCAGCTTGTCCTGACGCTCCTGAGAACCTGAGAAAAAAAAAGCAGAGATGAAAAAACATTCACTGTAACACCTTTAATATTTGATTCAGTAACGGCTTCAGGCATAAATTACTGAGTCATTTCTTTAGTGCAGTGATACTTAACCTGACAGACGTATTTTGTACTTCACTTTACATAAGGTGCCAGAGAGCCTAAAACTGCATCAAAATAGAGCTTGTTTGTTAAAAAAGTGCCAGTGGGGATCCCCTGCACCCCAACAGAGGACCTCGCTAAGACCCTGATGTCCTAAAATATCAGAAATGTCCTAAAATCCCAGAAACGTCCTGAAGTCCCTTAAAATCCTACAAATGTCCTAGAATCCAAGAAATAAATGATAATCCAAAGACTGCCCTGTAATCACAGAAACGTCCAAAAATCCGACAAATGTCTTAAAATCCAAGAATTATCTTAAAATCAGAGAAATTTCCTAAAATCTGAGAAATGTCTTAAAATCATAGAGATGTTCTGAAATCCTCAAGCTTCACTTTTTGGCATTTTCCTGTTCCTCTCCATATGAGACGGTGCCTTTCTGTCCCCCAAAAGGGGACCATGATTTTTCTTACCGTCCTCCTCGTTCCAGATCAGGTTTGAGATGCAGAAGGTGGCAGCGAGCTGCAGTTTCACATTCGAATGCCCCTAAAGGAAGAAGTCAGGAAAATTACAGGTGAGGGAAAACAGAACAAAAGCACAGGTCACATGACCTCAGTCACAGGTCTAACTACTGAACAAAGAGCTGACACTCAGTACGTTTACATCACGTTAGAAAAAGTCACATTTTGAGTTCATATGACTGAAACTGGACTAACGCGACCAGATAATGTGATTGGAAGTCGAGTTATTCTGTCATGTAAACACCTCAGTCGGACTTTAACTGGACTCGGCGTTCTGTGCGTGTCCCTCGCTTCCCTCTGTGTTAACAGATAGGGACTGTTCGTTATTTATGAGGGCAGAAGGGTGCCGCAAAATGGCTCAGGCATTTAAAAACATGTAAGCACTTAAGAAGGACTTGTGTTTTTAATTTTGGCTTCAGCGAGGGACATACGACTTAAAAATGTAGTAATTTATGTTTGTTTGAAATAAAAAAAAGCCACCCCTTCCTCTGATAAATAAAGAACAGTCCCACAGCACCAGCACTGAAGCTAATGATGCTGCTGTGGATGAAGCCAAAACATACTTTAACCAAAATCAATATCAGCATCGTTCTCTGGAGTAAAATGTTTTCTCAGTGGAGCGTTTTTGATTTCACTGCTTCAAATCCTCGTCATAACAGCTATTTTACAGCAAGATCAAAAAATGTTTGTGTCAGTGAAGGCAGAGTTTGCTCAGCGGCGTTGATTATATGTACGTGACGCAGCGGTTTAGTTAAAGTTACTGTAAACTAACACTTATGATTTCGATGTGGGCGATATCATAGACTGAATAAATAGTCGGGGTTTGTAGTTACGAGCTGAAAGACGGCAGATCTGCACCTGCGGTCGGACAGACTTCAGTCAATAAACAGATTCTCCCCCAGTGTTTGTATACTGGGACAGAGACAGGAGTCCAGTTAAAGTCCGAATCGAGCTCTTACTGCTCCACTAAACTGCGAGCTAACGTACTGAGTGTAGTCTTCAGCTGGTTCGACACGCTGCGTGATCTGCCTCCCATGAGACCTCAGTGACAACATGTCAGCAGTGAAGAGAACAAACATCTGATCTGATGACAGCGGATGGTTTCATATAAAGTACCATGTAGTATTTGATTTTCTGGAGCATGTCGTCATTGGTCATGATGAGTTCCTTGGCTGTGTTGCCGTCGGCGATGTTGGCGAGGATGCACAGCGTCTGACAGATAAGAACAGTGTTACATCAGAGACGTTATCTTAACATTTTGTTCTTTGTGATTCAGAAAAAAAATCTTGCTGATAAGCTTCCAGCTCTGCAAACACTGTCGGACGTGAATAACGACCGACCTCGCAGCCTGTAATCAGACCTGCTGAATGCTAAAACCACAACGCAATGCGGCCTTTTCGTGCAGCTGAAGGATGAATTCTGTCTGAAAAGGATTTGTAAGCATGAAGCGGAGGGAGGGCGGGCTCACCTGCTCTTTGACCTCTATACTGTGCTCTGCCTCCAGGATGAGGGTCACGGCCTGCATGATCTGCTTCCCATGAGAGCTCATGATCTGGTCGATGTGCTGACGGAGTGAGCGGGAGAGAATCAGTACGCGTGAAGATTTCTGCAGAGTTTAAACACACTCAGCACATACGTGCACGTGTATGAGCATCTGCAGAGTCGGTGAGACAGGACTGAAGGTCGGAGCTCAGGTGAATTACCAAAACTTTTCTGTGACATGCAATAAAAGCCCCTGTTAACCGTTTCAGCAAGCACACGTGACCTCCCGTTTTTTGAGTCACTTAAGTGCTAAATTAATAAAGCAGTGAAGATACCAAGAGCGTGCAGCAGTGATACTCAAATTATAGCCCAAGGGCCAAATCTGGCCCCCAAACTATTTTCTAATTCACAGTAAAAACATAGTGATTCACACTGGGAATAGTTTAGTATACGTAAGGTGTCAGAGAGCATAAAACAGCTTTAAAACAGAGCTTGTTGATCAAAAGAAGTGACAGTGGAGGATCCCCCGCACCCCCTGACAGAGGTCCGAACTAAGACCATAATGTCCTAAAATCCTAAATAAGCGCTAAAATCCTACAGACGTCCTGGATTCCTAGAAATTCATCAAGAATTGTCACTGTAAAGGCAAGAAAAAGTTTTCTTCAGGAATTCAGCGTCACATGAGGTGAGTGATCGATAAACAAATGATCTATGAGGGGTGAAGTATTCCTTTAAGTCTCTCATCATGCTGATGTGTGTGTGTGTGTGTGTGTGTGTGTGTGTGTGTGTGTGTGTGTGTGTGTGTGTGTGTGTTTGTGTCTTTCTTTCTTTCTTACTGGGCGTGTTGACAGCAGATTGCGCAGCAAACCGAGGGTCTTCATCAGCACGTTGGTGTCCGGGTCTGATAGCAGGCGAAACAACTGTTCTGTCCCCAAACACCGAACGATCTCTACCTTCACCTTCTGATCGGCCTGGAACGCCATGTTCTTAATACACACACACACACACGCACAAACACACACACACAAACACACACACACGGTTTGTACTGAAATAATCTGCCAGTATGACTCACTGTGTAAAACTGTAACATCGATCTGCTTTATTATATTAACTCACTGCAACCTTGAATGCACAATGTTAAAAAGAAACTGAGAAAAAACTTATTTTATTCCATCCAAACAGCTGAAAGCAAATATTCAGTGAACTTTTTCACGGTTTTGATGGTTTTAAGAAGCCGACAAGTGTAAATCTTCTTACCATCAGGGCCCAGATCCCATTGACCCTCAGTGCAGGACTGTCACTCTGAGTCAGACTGCATAGTAACTCAATCACTCCTGACTCCAGGATGGGCTGCAGATCAACACAAACAAACACCCTCAATATTAAAGTAAATAATGTGTACTTTGTAATACAGGTGTGTGACTGACAGTCTGTGTACCTCTTTGCTGGGTGAGAACTCCAGCAGTAGATTGCATAGTGTAGACGAGGCCATGACCAGGACTTCATCGGGGGCGTTCTGCAACAGCTACAACACGACATCTCGGTCAGTATGTAAGTATCCAAATTTAATTTCTTCCCTTAAAAACACGAGGAGAAATGTGCTTTGCTGTACGGACTAAAACTCCACTGACCTTCATGAGGGGTTTCCACACCGCGTGGTCGTGGAAGCTGGTTCTCAGCTGCTGCACTGACCGCGAAAGACTGTGAAGACACCTGCAAGAAAAACAAAAATGAACAGACAGAAACGTGACGTTTAGTCACAACTGCATTGAATTTTGTAAAAAAAAAAAATTAAAGTTAAAAGTCCAGTGTAATACCTAAGTCATCAAGATATTATCAACAAATTCTCAACAAAATGTGTTTTAGTATCAATTCATTAAATTAAAAAAAAAAGACTAATATTGCAACATGGACATTTCTGGCAAAACGTCCGTCTTCAGCGTGTATTCTGGTGATTTCACTGAAATGTTCATGTGGCAATAATAAAAGCTGAGAGCATTTTTTTAAATGAAAAAAAATTATATTATATTCTATTATATTACATTATATTATATATTTTTTAATTTAAAAATGTAGTCATAAAATAGCATAAACACTAAAAAGAAAAGCAGATGCACAAGGGTTGACTGTGTGTAGAGAAAAAGGTACATTATTAAGAAAGCTAATTTAAAGAATTATTAAAAATTAAAAAGCAATCGTGCCCATTGTCCATGTTTTTATGTAATATAGAATTATTTTTAAAACTTTCGTGTCACTAAAGACTCGTTTCGTACCTGACGGCCGCCAAGCGGACTTTAATGCTGGATTCTGATAGGCCGCTGACTATCCGGTCCATCATGTTCTCCGTCTCTGTGATCTGAATCCAAAAACATCGAGATGATGGATTACAATCTAAATATGTATGAGAACAATAAATGCAAACAAAAAATACACCCGAGGAGAGGCGACCTTTTTGCGGATGTCCTCGTCGTTGGAGCCCAGCGAGGCGTAAAGTTTGAAAGCGGCTTGTCTCAGCTCGTGTGCGTGCTTCAGGTCATGGTCAGCTGCAGGTGACGGAGCGGACATAAAGTAAAGTGGTGCATTATGTCAACAAGTGGCAAAACTTTTTTTCATTTAAAAAGAAATAAATCTAAACATCCATTTTTTGCATATATAATTAGACGTTCTCTTTAGAACAAAATTCACAAACGAAGACATTCGACACACTGAGGATTACCGGATACATATCACAGCTGATTATAGCAGCTGATCTAGACTGTCTGAACGTTCTGTGCTGAACTAAAATATAACCTTTAATTGGCCTTAATGAGAAAATTAATCCTGTAACAACCAACATGGCGGCTCGTTGGGAAACTTTCTCGTGTATTAGAAAAATAAAAATTGTTAACGCGCTAATATTCGTATATCCTGATCTGCGTGACGTTAATTCAAGAGGCATTCAATAATTCAATACAAAACATTTCTAAAAAATAGATATTATCAATTTTTCTTGATATTTTACAATGCAGCATCTGAACAAATGATTCATAATATCCTGCTTTCTATGTCTTGGCATTTTTAAGACTTTTGATTTAAGGCATTTTAATGCCATTAAAGGCCTTATTTTAAGACTTTTTATAAGAATCTGCGGGAACCCTGTTGAGCTCGTCCACTGCTGGGACGGTAAGGACGTCCCCATCACTGTTTTCCCAGTTTGTTGCATGGATGTGGATCACACCTGTGCTCCCAAAAGACAATCTTTCCAGCTTTATGTTTACGCTCGTTACGGCGCTGTTCGTCGCTCAGAGGAGGAGAGACCGCTCTGTCCCCCCTTCCCGCGATCAGACTTTATATACAGAACGGCGAGGCGGCATAACGGCGTGATATCCCCGCCATTTACACGGGCAGTATTTATGTATGAACGTTACATGTAAAGGCTCAGGCCTCGGACCCACCCTCTTGATGTCGGTGATGGCCGACACAGAGCTCGGGTATTTAAAGTAGTCGGCCAGCATGGCCACCAGGGTGGTCGGTGTGCTCGCGATCCTCTGCAGCTCCACGTCAGGCTCCATCAGGTAGGCCAGCGTCTCCGCACCCTCCACTCGCTCCTCGAGCAGGTGCTCTTTACTGCACATTCGCACGAGGCACGGCAGAGTCTGGGTGGAAAACAGGAAGCCACATGCAAATTTAACGAGGTGTGCGACTTATATAATAATTATAATAATAATAATAATAATAATAATAATAATAATAATAATAATAATAAATAAATAGAGGTGCAGTTGCAAAGGTCTCATAAAAAGCCTGACCTTAAGGACTATACAGCTGTCGTCCGTCCTGATGGCGCCCGCTCGACACATGTACGTTAGTACTGGGACAGACGGAGAGGAGGTCACACGTTTAAAGGAAACTTACACGGGAAATACTGACGTGAACTGTGATTAAAAAACGTCCCGTCTCACCATTTGGCTGCTGTTAGCTGCATTTCAATGGGTTGATCCCTTTGCATCATTTTGACAAATACCTGAGAGAGCAGCTCGCCGTCCACCAGCACTGGGGACAAAAAGACAGACACACCGGGGGTTGAGATGAGAAGAAGAGAAGACAACAAGAAACAAGAAAACAAAGAAAAGCGAAGACAAAGAGAAGAGACAAAAAAAGAAGACAGAAAGACCAAAAGAAGACACAAAGATAAAACAAAAGAGAAGAGATGAAAAAACCAGAAGACCAATAGAAGACGAAGAAGAAAAGATGAAGAGATGAGAGGACCACGAAAAGAGATGAGACACAGAAAAGATGAGGAGGATGAAGAGAGGACAATGAGGAGACAATGAGGAGACAAAAGAGAAGACAAAGAAGAGACAAAATGAAGAAAAACAATGAGACGAGACAAGAGGACAAAGAAAAGATGAAGGGAGGAGAAGACAAACAGAAGAGACAAGAGAAGACGAAAAGAAGATGAAGATAAAGAGACAAGTAGGCAAAGATGAAGAGATGAGACGAGAAGACGGACAAGATAAGAGATGAAAATACGAAGAAAAGATAAGACATAAGATGAGAAGACAAAGAGACGAGAAGACAAAGCAATGGAAGGAGAAGAAGAAGAGAAGACGACGAAACGAAAAAACAAAGAAGAGACAAGGAAAGAAGACGAAGAGAAGATGAATACAAGAGACAAGAGGACGATAAGACTTGACGAGATGACAAAGAGAAGAAACAACGTGAAAAGACAAAGACAAGATGAGAAAACAAGAGACAAAGAGAACATGATGATGAGAGACAAGAAGACAAAGTGAAGATGAGGAGACAAGTTGATGGGACGAAAAGAGTCTTGACAATAAGACAAATGGAAGAGACGAGAAGACAAAAGACGAGACTCACCATTCACCAGTGTCATGGAGACCTGAGTGTTCTCGTAGGCCAGGACCGAGAAACACTTTAAAACGCCTGCATCCGGACCTGCGGAGACGAAGAGGAGGGGGGTCAAAGGTCGTCTCATCCAGTCGGGTAAATAAACGCACTCACGGAAACCGCCGTTTACCTTATAAGAGGGCGAGATGAGTAGAGGGGCGATGTTCTGGATGGCGCCGTGGTTAAAAAGAACCGTCTGGTGCTCCGGAGTCTGAGGACAAAAAAAACAACCGATCAGTGCCGAATCTCCGCCGGGCTCCGAGTGTGATGGACTCCACCGCGTCTGTGTACAAATACCAACAAATACCTTACAACAGTGGGAGAAGATCTGCGTGATGTACTCCTGCGTTCTCTCTGTGAGGCTCAGTAGAGACATTAGATGGGGAATCACAGTGGGGTCCTTAAAAAAATAAAAAGGGAAAAGTTAGAAATGGTTCAGGGTTCACACACACCACACTTTTACCCACTTTTTTTATAGATCGATCATTCTCTGAAACGACCATTGATATAGTATCTTTTTTTAAATATACATTACTGTAAAAAATAATAACGAATTCAGAACAGAATTAAAAAACTTAATACTCGAATATAACTTAGGGACTGTATTTATAAGAGATGAAGGGGCGGTGCAAAAAGGGGGAGGTAGGTCCAATTATTTTTTTAAGCACTGGGGAGGGACTTTAAATTATTATTAATTAATATTATTAATTTTTTATTTATTTTGTATTTATTTAGCTGAGGATTTTTTTCCAAACCCATCGGCCTGAAAGGTTTGAAAGGCATGTTTTCTTTTAAAAAAGTTTGGCCATTTTATTTTATATTTTTATTTAAGTTTTTGGATTTTTTTCTTTAAAAATAAAATTTCTAAATGTTGCCCTTTATTAATTTCTAAATGTTGCCCTTTTTTTCTTGAAAAATTTTGGCAATCTTTTTGAAGAAAAAAAAAGCCCTTTTTTGTCAATTTTAAACTTTTTTATTTTTTTGGCGATTTTAATAGAAAAACATTGCTGATTTTCTTGCTGATTTTTAAAGAAAACATGCCTTTAAAAATCCCCAAAATAACACTAACGTACCACAGCCTCAAAGTTTAAAAACAGAAATTATTGTTGGATTTTCACATTTCTGACGGTCCTGAAAACATCATGTGTTATTATACAAGTTTGTAAAACAAAATTCCATGACTTAATTAAAACCTTTCCAGGCCTGAAAATTGATATTTGCAAATTCCATGACTTTTCCAGGTTTTTCATGACTGTACAAACCCAGCAGCTATAACATTCAACTGGAGGAAAACTGACTAATGTGTGTGTGTGTGTTTAGTGTGTGTGTTGTATTTACAAGACAACCTACAGTATAGAGCAGCTGCACAGGGGTGACTGGACTGATGAAGACCGTTCTGAGACATCGGAGACAAGCTTCAATGAAGATCAGGTCTGGACACAAGAGACCTGCGAGCACAAAGCACAGCTGCTGAAAACTCTTCAAGTCAAACATTTTGTCCTTTGCAGTTAAACATGTGCATGCTTTTGTATGTGTGTGTGTGTGTGTGTTTTAACCTTGAAGAAGGGCAGGGATGATGTGACAGTCCACCAGGGACTTGATGTTGTTCTCGGTGCCCATGGCGAGGCTGCCCAGAACCACGGCGCACTCTGTCCGCAGCTCGAGACTGGACGAGCTCTGCTGCAGCAGGTACAGTAACCTGCAACAGATGAACACACACAAACTGAAATACGTTCACTGTAAAGGGTGTTAGAGGAGAAGGTGGATGATGCTTGTAAGCTGAACTCTTATTCTTTGTCCAGTTCGTACTTTGTGACATTCACTGCGTCCGAAATTGCATATCACTGAACGTGGTTTACAGCAGAAGCACGTCTCTTTTCAGACGCTGAGCTGAAATTATCACGGCACTTCCTAACAGCCTCCTTTTCAGGCAGAGACACGTAACCGAGGTAACACGTGCCAATCTCAGCTCAGGTTACTTCTGCAGTTAGAAAATGCTGGCGACCTCACTGTGTAACGTTACGTAACAGGCATCTTCGTCGCCAGATAAAGCTTAAAATTCACTTTTACAGGTGATTAAAGGGATATTTTGTCGATTTCCAACCAGCTTTGCAACAAAACAGTGTGGGAAGTAGATTTAAATGAAGTAGCCAGAATTAAATGAAAAAAAACATATACTAACGTTAATTACTTAAAGGTTGACGGGATTTTTCTTTATTTTTTCAAACATTTGTTGTAAAGATAAAACATGACTCTTTGGTGATGTTAATTTGAGAGACATTCTGTAAATTATTACTATTTTTTTATGTTACCCAATTATTTGGGACCTTTTCGGATGCAATGTCAGAAAAAAAGATTAATAAAATACCACCTCAAATGTCTTAGCATATTTAACAGTTGTGAAATATTGATTTAAGAGAATATAAAGCAAACTAAGCCTTATTTTAGACTAATGAATTCAGTGCCTTTTTAGACTTTTTAGGTATCAGCGGGACAAGAACTGGACTGTTTGTCCTCCCCTTTCATGTCTCTCTGTCTCTATCAGCTAATCTTGGACAATGCCAAATATATATAGCTAAATACTGGCATAAGCATTTTAAGCATTTTAAGCCAAACTCATCGACGCGCCGTCCAAATCATTTCTTAAATATTTCAGCATTACTAACAAAAAGCCCAAAACGTGCTCACAACAAAGCTCAGTTCATGTAATATGTCATATGTTGTATCCTTACCACAATACTTTATATAATGTTGACTGAGCTGCACGTCATGCAGCAGACTCATGACCAACTTTATTCAAATTAAAAAAGGATTTTATTACTGAATGATGTTACAAAGCTGCTTCTGTCGCCGTCTGCTGTTATAAACAATGTCGTCATTACAGTATTAACATGTGCGATATTTATTCCCGTGTGAAGTCCAGTGTTTGCAAACTAACATTTTAGGAAATTGTATGAAATTCACGCTCTGTTGGTTTAATAATGAGATTTCAGACTGTCGCTTGAATGCATCACCTCAGCTGCATCTCAGGATCCTCTCGTTAAAAGCAGCTGTGCCAAATTAGCAGAGCCGGGGAGACACCAGAGGAACACAGCCTTCGACCGCCTCGGGTTTGGTTAAATCTTAGTTTTATTGTTTGATCAATCAGTTTATCGCCGCGTTGATTTGAACTTTGTTTTCTTGTATTTTGTGGGAATGTTTGTTGGGGGTTTTTTGATTTTGTTTTGGCGCGATAATCAGATAATTCGGTTCAGCCTCGTCCAGCAGCTCTGCACGCATCCTGCACGTCCATCGACTCCTGAAGAACCATCAGACAAACGGTGAGTAAAACCAAATACAGCGATTTGGTCGCATCTATAACGGCATCTGCGGGCGGCTATTTCAAGCTTATTTAGAGGCCGCAGTACAGACGTACTGAACACAATGTTTCAGCCAAATAAAAGCGTGTTAGTGTGGAATTTCAGACGCAGCTATTGTCATTTTTTATTTAGTGTCTAAACAAAAGCAAGTTATGTAACACCAATGTCAAATCTGTATCTTGAGTGTAGCTGAATGCATTTTTTATTAGTCAGAAAGTAAAAAAATAGAAAAAAAAAGATGAAGTTTGAAGGAGCGGAAGTGAGCGTGTGCAGAGACGTACCTCGGCACGGCTCCCAGGACGATCAGATTGGCCTTCTGCTTGTTGTTTCCTATGACGGCATTCTTCATGTCACTGTGAAGGCAGATACACACACGAGGATTATCTTCAACAAAGTTAAATAACAAATATAACATTTACGACCTGCAATGTACAGTATATTCCGTCCCAATTTACAGTTTCAATGGTGTACCAGTAAAATATGTATCAATACAAGTAGGTGCAAAAAACAAGACGTAAAGCTGGGAAATAATAATAAATAATTTATATGTTGCAGGCCGTAATCTAAAGTGTTACAATAGCTATACTTCTGCTAATAAAAATAAAAATACAAACATGCTTCAACCCTTTAAAACCATGGCCCAAGAATTAGCAGAAAATTAGCAAAAAAAAAATAAAGCAAAAGAAAGAAAAGTCAACAACAAAAAGAAACAAGAAAATGACCCTAAAAAACCCTAAAGAAAATCTGTGGTGGGGGATATATAAACATACGTATAAATGTTGTTCTTTAACATAATATTAAATATATTTTATCATATTTATACATATAGTTTTTTGGACATTTTTCAATAAGGTAAGTGAAAAAAACAAAAACAAGCAAGAAAATGACCCAAAATTTTTTTAATATGAGTACATTTTTCCTGTAACATAATTTTAAATGTATGTTAATAATAATTATACAAAGAATTGTCTGGGCATTTTTACCTCTTTTTTATCCCCTCAGTTTTTAAAACTAATTTGAGGTCATTTTCTTGTCACCTTTACTAATTTTTGCAATTTTGTTGCCCGGTTGCTCATTGACTTTTTCCTCATGTTTTTGAAAAAAATCAAATCACTTTGCTTAGGTTTCAAGGGTGAAATAGACTGTAAAAGGCGTCTGTACACAGCATAAGAAAACTGATGTAGATCCAGGTTTCAGGATGTGAGGCAAAGCACATTACGTTTCACTGAACATGCATTTCATCCAGGGGTGTCCTTATGTCCTTATGTAATACAAGTTTGGTGAATAGACGTCAGATCGTCAGAAAAGGACAGGAGGCAGACAGAGGTCAGCCGGGACTTTTCCATATCTGAACAAAGGAGGTTTACATCAAGCAGATGCAAAACGTATTGTTGTAGGACACAGAACGAGCTGCTTCATTTGCATTTTGTCTTGTTTTTTCCTGCAGCGTTTCCTCTCTGCAAGTGTCCCAGATGATATCACATAGCAGGTGAGTGAAGCTAATGGAAAAGTACAGCTGGAGCAGGCAGTCAAGTCAGTCAGGTGCTCTGCTAGTGGAGCGCTACAAGCCGTAACCAGAGCTAGGCTCCCCCGAAGTTAAAAATAACGAAATAGTCAGAGCCCAGGTCACCACATCGAGAGACCGAGAGTGAGTGAAAGATATGAAGTCACACTGATGAGTGAAATGCATTTTCAAATAGATCATCACGTGAAAGCCTCTGCATGTAAACACAGAGGTCATGCTGCTCGTTAAACCGTCGCATTTCTGACCGGCTGCGATGAAACAACGGAATAAAATACCCGCTCTTCAAAATGCAAACACCTGAAAGCACGGGCTGTCATTTACTGCCGTGAGCACGAGAGAAGACAACATATATATAAATAAAGTTCTGCTGAACTCACATGACTCCCTGCAGCACTTTCTGTGGGTCGGGGTCAAACAGTCTGTCAACATAATGGCGACTAGTGGCAGTGACTTCCTGTTTGAGGAGAAATATAACAGAAACGTTAGTGACAAAATTCACTGACATACATTTCACCAGCTGGGCTACCTTACTAGAGAGTTAACAAAATTGTATCTTGCTCAACTTTTCTCTTGCACAGATAAACACACAATAAAAAATAATATAGTGTACTGATTTAAACAGAATGACCTTTCATACATTTTAAAATACATTTGAACGGCTGCGATAAAGAGCCTGTCGCATTATTTCTCCATTATCTGGAACAATAGCAAGCATTTTAAGACCTGGAAACGTTAGGAAAAACAAAACATAAATTCAAATAATGGATTTTTGATAGTTTAACTAAAATAAAAGCATGCACAGGGACACATACAGCAGCAGCATCCATGGCAGGGCCCTTTAGAGCTGTTACACATGGCACCCGGTGGCTGCATGTGACACCACAAAACTTTGTTTATATCATTGACAGCTTAACCCAGAACTTTCTACACGACCCCACAGGAGCAAACCGCAGCCAGCTGACCACATGCTGCGTCTGCTGGCTTCCGGTGCCTGCACAAAGCTTTCTCTGATTCATTTTTATTTTAATTTAGCGTGAATGTTAATCTCATAAAGACGACAAATAAAACAACAGAGCTGCTTTTGCTCAAAGGCGTAATAAAATAGAAGCGACTACATAATCTTAGGGCCTGCTTGTTATTTATGAGAGGGGAGGGGATGGTGCAAAAAGGGGGAGACATGACAAATCATTTTTTTAAGTACTGGGAAGGGACTTTTTTATTAAAATGCCTTAGAGGAGGGACATGCAAATTAAAATGACTGAATGTGAATTTCTTTCCCTTCTTTCACTTTTTAAAGAAAATGTTTTCTCTAAATAAAGATTGCAGTATTTATCCTGAATGCTTCTGTCAGACAAGAAAATATCTAAACTTAATATAGTGATATTCCATCAAAATCCCTTACATGTTTTATTCAAAATTTTGACAAATTAACAGTTTAAATTAATTGATCAGCATGCACAGCAACAGTGGAAAAAGCCAAGGCTTTTTCATTTCCAGGATTTTGCCTTTATCTTTCAAACATCAATGGGTCAGTTTTTTAACCCTTTAAAGCCTGGTGGGACAACACTTTTCTTGTGCAAAATGGCAATGAGCAACTTGGTAAAAAATGTTCCACAACTTGCAGAAATTATGAGATTTAGAAGAAAGGTAGAGGGCAGATTTATTAATTATTTTTAAAACAAAGTTTTAAAAATGAAATTAGAATTTGTCTTGATCCTGATACATATTTGGAGTTGATTAAAATCAGCAGCTACTATGAAAATTACATCCGGTTGCTGCTGATAGCATCATTCAATTCCTACAGTAAACTAAAAACTAAAACACTAAAAATATTTTTTTAAAACTCTAGGGAAAAGATAAGAAAAGCTAGGGAAGAACTACATTTGTAATTATAAATACATATTTAACACTTTAAAATTCCTTTCAGACATAGAAAAATTCATTGTCCCAATTTAATTTTTACTAGTAATCAACTTGCAAATGTGTGTTAATAAACACACATGAACACTTATTATTTACTGTTACAGTAACTACAGTTAATTACTCATAATTTTTTTTTTTAAACTGATTTTAGGTCATTTTCTTTTACTAATTTCTTGCTAATTTGGGGGGCATTTCATCTTTTGTTGCTCATTGTGTGTTTTCCATGTTTTTGACAAAAATCAAACCAGTTTGCTCAAGTTTCAAAGGGTTAAATCTAACTAATTTATGGTGTAGGGAGGGTCTTGCGTGCAAATATATGTGGCTTCAGAGAGGGTAAAAATACCAAAACAAAACGTCAAAAAAAGCACACCCAGCCACACCCCTTCAATGATAAATTAAGAACAGTCCCTTGAGAGTCTCCCCTCTGCATGCACCTAACGTGGGGGCGTTTCACCACTGAAGTCCAGAGTACGCTCGTTTTTGCGACCCATTTAACCTTACTTTAAACTAAACTGCACCTGACAGCCGTTATCACCTATTAAAATAAATCACAACATCACAGTGGAGCTAATTTCTAGACTTTTGGCCGCTGACAAAGCTCATTTTTCCCGGCAGAAAACTCCTCGAGAAGTCTGCAATCAGCGTTAGCTTCGTTAGCTTGACCGTAGCGGTTAGCTTCTTGGAGCACCTTTCGTTAGCTAGCTTACCTAACGTTAACTTTGCTATTGTGATTAGCGAACCGCGAAGGTTACGCACAAATCACGTCAGATGGCTGTAACGAAACAGCCAATTCTGACAACTTATCTTCCATTGTGCATTTTATTTTTAACGTGTTTTAAACAGCACTCTCACTTTAGCATTTAGCTGCTAACTCATTCCGAGTGACACTGACAGCTACTCTGTTCGTTTGATTTGGTTTTCGCGACACACCGACGGCGCGAGCGGGCACACTGTTTCGCGTGTTCAGAGCGTACCCGCCCGTCCGGGAGAGGCCAGGATATAAAACTATTGTCCCCCTAAGCTACGTAGGCGGACCGCTACAGCGCTAACTTAGCTCGCAGGCTAACAGATATGAACCCTCCACAGTTTGACAGCTCGTAGCTCCTTTAAATAAGTGATCAAATGACAATAAACACGCTTTATTGGAGCGAGCACGCCGTTAATGTGACAATGCGATTTTAAAAATTATACAGTGACACTCACAGACAGCACACTGATGCGGAGAGGGGCCTCCAACAAACACGCCATCTCTCTTCCCCCGATCGAGCGCCCCAATCGGCGCAGCACTTTGCAGACACTCCGCCCCCCAGAGCAGCTGTGAGCGGCTCTTAAAGAAAGTAACTGCCGCTGAATCACGCCGCTCCCCGCCGGCGTTAGAGCGCAAAAACAGGTCGCTGTAATCCTCCGCGGGCTCGGCTGTGAGCAGCAGCTGCAGATTTACAACAAAAAAACAACACCGCTAAGTTAGCGAGCTGTCTGTCACACAGTGGATTTGTCAATGAGGTAAATGTTGTTTATATACGTGACGTAGTGACGTCTCACAGAGGCAGATTCGACACCAGGATTTCACCTGTTATTACTACAAATAATACTCATAATAATACAAGAATAACAAAAATTACGGAAAACTACACCAGCAGTTTGAATGCTATCAATATAATAATAATTTTTTGGTATTTTTTTATTGTATCATGTTCAAGCAATATAATAATAATTTTATGATTATTTATATGATATTTTCTGATTTTTTTTTTTGCCAAAATTCGGATTTGGAGTACATTTTTCCTTAAGAAATAATAAATAAATTAAAAATCAATTTAAACTTAAATTTAAAAAAGTCTTACAAACCCGGGCTTGGTAGGCAGGTTTACTTTTGAAAGCAAATGTAAAAAATAATATTACACACAGAATTGGGTTTGAAGTGCATGTTTTCTCAAAAATAAATAAACAGATAAATATAAAATTAAAGAAAACATGTCTTACGAACCTCAGACAGGTGTTACAGATTACCTGCAGCGAATAGAAATATCTACAAGAAATCTTTTGTTGTGCTGTCAAGGTGATAAATGATACGGGTCCCCATACCTGGGGTGGTGCTCCTGAGACTGGACTGCAGATTTTTGTATGACATGATAAATCTACATGAATATTTATTTATTGTAAATTATATTTGCTTGATTGTGTACCGATGAGACATATTTTTATACTTTTTAAATTATATGCATTGCTGTCATTTTTATTTTATGTTTGTGTTGTTCTTAGGGCATGTCTTTTATAATTTTTTATGGTGAAACTGGTATTTTCAAATTTGTTGATAATAACTTTTTGTAATTGTAAAAATAAGCCCTTCCTCAGTGCTTTAAAAATTATTTGACATGCCTTTTTGCCCTTCACCACCCCAAAAATAGTGAACAGTCCCTAACTGAAATATAATACATTTTTTTAATTTTTTCCTTCACATTTTTTTTAACCAAGCTATCATGAAACAATACAATACTAATCATTTTAATAATATAATATCATGATCACTAATTTAATATTTTTTAATACTACTATTTATTTTATTTTATTTTTATTTTTTTGTGGAATCTGCTGGCGGTGATCAAAACGTCGGTGACGTTTTGCGCATGCGCTCTGACTGTTAGCTGCGAGGTGGGAAAATTCATTCTGTCGTGTTTCTTCGTGGCCGAAACATAAACATGATTTTCAGTTAAAGTTTGTGATTTTCCGGAACATTAAAGTGGACAGACACTCTTCAGCAGTTCTCTCGTGTCCGTAAGTACTCAGTGTGTTGACTTATTTTGTTTAAAATGAGTGTTCACGTGAGATATGAGTCACTACTGTTGTCGTTTAAACACGATGTAACGTTTAAAGCGATAAACTGCGCAGTCTAGCTAGCTATCGCATGTTTTGGTTTGAAGATAATTTCAGCAGTTATGTTACTACTAAATAATGTGCTCAAACTATATGTAAGTACACAAATTACTACAAAGGCCTTGTGGACACGTATAGTAGTCTGAGTGCCTTTTTTATCAGACAAAAGTGATTAAATGTGCACGTTTTGAATCAACGGAAACAGCTAAAAGCTTCAAAAACACCAAAAATAAATTTATTTATTTATTTATTATGTCAAGTGTGTTGCTGGATATTTGTCACAGCCTCTCTCCTGAATTTAATTTCATTATCATTTTAGGCTACTCTTTTTACAAAATATGAAAAAAATGACACTGGCTCTTCTGTCCTAATTGTAATTTAATCCTTTTAAACCTGAGCTTATTGACACTGGAGCATGTGAAGAAGACAACGAGCAATTTAACAAGAAATGGACCAAAAAATAGCAAGAAATGAGTAAAAATGTCAACAGAAAACTGCCAAATAAAAAAGAAAATATCTTAAAGAGAGTGCAACTAATGATTATTTTCATTTTTTATTAATCCGCCAGCTGTTTTCTCAATTCATCATTTTGTCAATAAAATTCAAGACAGTAGTGAAATTTTGAGAGCCCAAGGCAAATGTTTTCAATGTCAACTTTTATCTGATCAACCGTCCAAAAAAATCCAAATTTATTTAGTTTATAATGAAGACAAGAAATAATGTTGTAACATTTAAGGAGCGTGAAAGCAGAAAATAACTGTCAAACGAGGACTGCATAAAAGTCACTGTATATATGAACAGTTATATCATAATCAAACTGGCATTCGAAGGGTTACTAAAAATGTGTAAATATTTGGTAGTTCTGATCATGACTGAAGATGATTGAAAGATTTAACCCTTATAAGTGGAGGGAAAAAATATATATAATATTTTTTTTTAAAGTTTTTGAAAGTGGACATTTTTGTCCTTAATAGGCCTTATGTGGTCGTACATTAAAGTGATACCAGAGGGTTAATTTATTATGTATTATGACACATTTTATCAAAAAGCTTCTGATACTTAGAAGTACTGTGATTTCCATATTATTACTCTCCTGTTATGAATTAATTGCGTAGAATAGTATACTTTATTGTTATTCCACAAATGTACAACTACATTTCGCTGGTACTTTTAGGGGAAGGAAAAGCATAATCGGTGTTTTGAACTTTATTTTGTATCCTCACAGATCCCCGAACTCCTCTTCACAAAGGAGCAGACCCAGGATCTGTGTGGTGGCTGACCGCCCCTCGGTGGGCACACAAAGCAAACCGACCCCCGCCGTGACTTTTATCGGACGATCAGCAGCTCACCTGTTTGTGCACAATGAAGATCGCGGTGGAAGGCTGTTGCCATGGAGAGCTGGACAAGATCTACGAGACAATCGGCTACCTGGAGAAGAAGGAAGGGGTTAAAGTGGACCTGCTGCTCTGCTGTGGAGACTTCCAAGCAGTGCGAAACGAAGGCGACATGATGTGCATGGCGGTACCAGCGAAGTACAGATCGATGCAGACCTTTTACAAGTCAGTTCTTTCTTCATTTTTTATACTTTAAAATTGCGAGATTTAAGTAAAAGCATTTAATGCTTTAGATCCTGCTCAGCTGTTGGGTAGAGAACCTTTTGAGTCCGTTTAAATTAAGGAAATATGAACTTAAGTTAACCTGTTTAAGCTATCTGTGCCGCAGGGCTTAGGTGTATTATGCAAAAAAAAATCCACTAGATGTTGTTATGTCTTAAACTATTCTGCCTTCAGTTCACGTCCTGCAGGAAGTTAGTAACTGAAGTCTCTACAGACACAAATGCTCCGTGTGGTGGGATTTTCAAAGACAAGTTATAATTTCAGAGGTCTAATGAAAAGATTTATGTTACTTTATACAAAAAATAACAAAAAACCAAATGAGAGTCAACATTTTTTCTTTAAAACATGTTTTACCAAACAGTTGAAATAACCTTTAATGGTAAAGACAGTGAAGCTAAGAAATAATGAGACTTAAGACGTCATGCTGATAGTTCCTTTAATACATTTTTTGGCCGATAATAATAAGCATAAATTGCTTTTATTTCTCCCGTGTTGCCATGGTTTCGCTCCTCCAGTCCCACACACACTGCATTATGCTGCGTCAAACTGCTGCTGCGAGATCAGTCCACAACATGTCATCAGTCAGCAGCACAGTGTCTCCGCCGGTGTCTCCGCCGGTGTCTCCGCCGGTGTCTCCGAATGTCCACTCTCTTTCTCTGCCGGTGCCAGTGTCTCCGAATGTTTTCACAATGAAAATGACCTTGTTTTCACAAAAATGTGATTTTCCAGCTTTTTGCCTTTCGTACCCTCAGGTAATCGGTATCTTATCGGCCACGAGAAGCTGGAAATTATCGGTTTATCGGTATCGGTTGAAATAATCATTATTGTGCATCATTGGGTTTAGCACTTAAAATTTCCGGTCCTTGTTGCAGATATTATTCTGGAGAGAAGAAGGCTCCGGTCCTGACCATCTTCATCGGAGGGAACCACGAAGCCTCCAACCACCTGCAGGAGCTGCCGTACGGAGGCTGGGTGGCTCCCAACATTTATTATCTGGGTACGGCCCTGCAGACAGCAGGTGTGATTATTCCGTCTGTTTTTACCTGTCGATTCCTGGTCCTGACTCCACCATGTTTGCAGGTTATGCTGGTGTTATTCGCTACAAAGGGATTAGAATTGGCGGTTTATCAGGGATCTTCAAGTCACGGGACTACAGGAAGGGTGAGTTTTGGGTTTGTTTTTTTTTTAACAGTCTGAATAAATGACAGGAGGCCCCAAATATGTTTCTAGGACTTGAGGACGTTTCTAAGATTTTAGGCATTTGCAGAATTTAGGCATGTTTCTCGGATTTTAGATTTATGTCGGATTTAAGGACATTATAGACAGGATTAGGAAAGGATATTATGAAGTTTCTATGATTTTAGGATATTTCTTGGATTTTAGGACTTTTCTGGGATTTTATGACATTCTTTGGACTTAAGGAATTTTCTCCGATTTTAGGACATTTATAGGATTTTGGGCTATTTCCAGGATTTTAGGACTTTTCTAGGAATTTAGGACGTTTCATGGATTTTAGCATGTTTTTAGGATTTTAGGACATATTAATAGGATTTTAACATGTTGAATCTCAGAACATATCTAGGAAATTTAGGATGTTTTTATGGGATTTTAGGACATTTTTGGGACTTAAGGACATTTCTACAACTTATGACATTTCCCAGATTTTATTTTAGGACGTTTCTAGGTTTTTAGAGCATTTCAAAATTTTAGGACATTTCTGGGATATCAGGACATCTCTAGGATTTTAGGACATTTGTAGGATTTTATTGTTTTGTGAAACTATTTATTTTTGATGTTCATAAGAAATGTACCCTTTAAGGTCACCATGAATTCCCTCCATACAATCCGGATACGCTTCGAAGTGTTTACCACATCCGAAATATTGAGGTTTTCAAACTAAAACAGGTAAATATAAATTTGTTCTCTTTTAAAATGTTCTCCATTTATTTATCTAAACAATGTATATCAATTTATAAGTGTTTATTTCCTCTAAGATCCAGATGCCCATTGACATTTTCATGAGCCATGACTGGCCTCGTGGAATCTACCACTACGGGAGCACGGGGGAATTGTTGCGGAAGAAGAAGTTTCTGCGTCAGGAGGTGGAGTCCAACACTCTGGGAAGTCCTGCGGCTGAGGAGCTGCTCGCTCACCTGCAGCCCAGCTTCTGGTTCTCTGCACATCTACACGTGAAATTTGCTGCCGTTAAACAGCATCCGGTGAGCGGCGGTTTGTCTGCAGCTGCAGCTGATTTTAACGATCCTGGGTACCAGTGTATTACATTAACGAGGTAAATGCTTTTGTCTTTAGCCTAAAGGTAATGCTGCCCCACGTGTGACCAAATTCCTGTCCCTGGATAAATGTCTGCCCTACAGGGAGTTCTTACAGGTGAGAAAGGTCACGGTCGAGTTTAACCCTTTGAAACCTGGATCAACATCTTGTGCTGCATTTAGATGTGTGTCACACATCTTTGATACGTGAGCACATTGGTTTGATTTCTTTCAGAATCAGGGGAAAACGGCAACTAGCAAGCATCCCGCAAAGTGCAAAAGAGTCAGAAAATGGTGACAAAAATGACTTTAAAAAATAGCTTTTAAAGGGGGATAGAGACACAGAATTTTTCGAAAATTATCAAATAACAAGAGAAAAATCTAAATAAATAAATATTTTTGTAATTATTATTTACATTAGGCTACAGGTGTAGCTGGTCGACATATATATATATATACACATATTGTATAAGTGTTAATATGTATTTTTTATTTTTTTTTATTTTAGCACCTTTTTAGGTCATTTTCTGTTTATATCTTGTGCTTTTTTTTTTTCTTTTTTTTGTGTAACTTTGTACTAATTTCTTGCTGATTTTTGGGTTGCTTGTTAAGTAGCTCATTGTCGTCTTTCCATGTTTTTGATAGAAATCAAAATAATTGAGAAAAAAGGCAATGAGCAGCCTGGTTTGTAATAGTCTGCAACTTGCAAAATAGTCAGAAAAAGGTGACAAAAAATGGCTTGAAATTTAGCTTTAAAAGAATATGTATTTTTTATTTTAGCACCTTTTTAGGTCATTTTCTGTTTATATCTTGTGCCTTTTTATTTTTTTATTTTTTTCGTGTAACTTTTTACTAATTTCTTGCTGATTTTTGGGTCGCTTGTTAAGTAGCTCATTGTCGTCTTTCCAGTAGTATTAATTGTTTTTTTTTTTATTTTAGCACTTTTTTTAGGTCATTTTCATTTTTTGTTCTTTTCCTTTCATTTGTGTTTTTTATTTCAGGTAATTTTTATGTAACTTTTTGCTAGTTTTTTGGGTCATTTCTTGTTCATTTGCGCATTGCCTTCTTTCCATGTTTTTAGAATAAATCACAGCAATTTGCTCACATTTCAAAGGGTTAAGGTGCAGGAATGAGTTGGCGGTGATGATATATGCACTTGTGTTGCAGGTTGTTGATGTTCCAGAGAGACCGGGTTCATCTGAGGGTCTTGAGTACGATCCGGAGTGGCTCGCTATCCTGAAGGCCACCAACGGTCTGCAGAGGACCACCCCGCACCCCTGGAACCCCCCAGAGAATAACGGCCTGCACGAAAGGTACGCAGATAATTAGACATGAAATTACAGGCGGCAAAAAATGCGTCGTCCAAGTATAAAGGACCCACGAGTGCTCATTTTCCCTGATTTTAGTGATTCTGCCACGATCGAGTAGGCTACATACTTTATATAAATGCTTTCCTTTCCGTCTGTTTAAATTCGTTTTTTTGATTTTTTACCCACTTTGTTGTGCTGCAGAGTACAATCCAGCCTGAACAAAGTAGACTTTTGGCCGCGTTTGATTAATTGTTGATCAGTATAAAAAAATTACAGTTAAACATGTAATAGACTGAAGATTTTTGGCTGCTTTAGTAAAAAACATATCCATAATTAATTATTAAATAATGAAAAAAATAGGCTCAGACATGTATGTTGATGTAACGTTATTGAAGTGAAACATTATCCAGAGTCCATGCTTAGGCGCTTTTATTTTGAAAGGATGCATGGCTGCTTGACTTCCTGCCTCGTATGATCTGCTCTGTGCAGCTCTGGCAAAAATAGACTTTGCGTGTATTTTATGCGGAGCGAACCGGGGGCCAGAGGACGTGCCGTAGCCGTGACGCGCCGTTGATGGACCCGTTGGAATTCAGGGGTCACACAGCTGTGCGGCTCACACTCGTTTTGGCTGTTGCTGTCTTTTATAACACGGATCGTCTGTACCCGTCAGGTGGGACTTCAGACCCTCAGAAGCAGCTATGATGCAGGTGGTGGAGGATCTCAACGGCGAGCTCGCCATTCCAGACAACTTCAGCCAGACTGTGCCGCCCTACGACCCCAACAAGCCTCAGCCGCACGCCACTCCCAGCTGTAACACCAACCCGCAGACCACCGAGCTCTGCGCCACGTTGGGTCTCACCGACCTCTACGCTCACGTCGGGCAGGGAGGCGACGCGTTGGGGAGAGTTCAGGGCGGCGATGGAGGAGAGGAGGACGACGATGGACGCAGCGTAGGAAGTGCGGACGAGCCCAGCGAGTACCCGACCGACACCTCTGGATTGTCGAGTTCGTTTAACCCCGATGAGATCACAATCGAGGACGAGTGGGAGGAAGAGGAGGGAGAGGAGGAGGGAAACTCAGAGGCAGCAGAAAAAGGAGACCAGCCTCCTGGAGGTGAAGTCCGCACCCCCAGCCGCATGGTTCTCCCCGCTCCCAAATCTGACGCCTCCCCGAATCTGCTGTCCAACCTCATGAGCCTGCCGCCTCCCTCCCACTCCACGCCAGCTGTCGCTCGCACGCACGCTGGAGCGGAGAAGGAAGAACGCTGTGAGGACGAGGATGAAGACGCCTCAGCTGTACGAATCCTAAAACGCACCAGCAATGAGACCGAGGCCCCCGGCAGCAGGGGCCCGACTCCGCGGATCAAACGCAGGAACCAGGTCATCTACACGGCGGTGGACGATGACGAGAGCGAAGGTTAGAGGTCAGGGTGAGATCAGGCAGGTGAGGACTCGCTCTACATCTGTCACACTTTTTAAGTTGACGATTTGTAAAATTTATTGTTAATTTTTGAGTTTTAAAGAGCTTCTGACGTGACAGAAGCAGAGTTACGGCTTTGTTTAAAACGCCCTGAAAGCAGACTGAACACAACGAAAGAGGGTTAGTTTCTGGATTCAGTTTCTCTTCGTTCAGATATGATTTTTATATATTTTAATCAAACCAGGAGAAATTTTAGGAAGCAGATTTTGTGTTATTTTTCTACATGTAATTTCAAGACAACAGCAAGGAGAAAAGCGACTTGTTTTTTAAATGAATTAAAGGCATCAAACACTACTGTACAGCCATTTGGTAAAAGGAACAAATAAAATCGGCTGCTAATGTCTATTCAAGATTTTTACACTTTTTCAATTTTAAAATTCCAAATTTTTTGTCTAAATTTCCAGACTCTCAACAGATTTTTCAGACCATATTTGGCATGAGTTCAAATGGCTAAATCTCAACTATTAAAATAAATCCAACTGTTTTGTTACATTCTGACTATGTATGTTATTATTAGGGCTATGCAAATTAAAAAATAACTTTTGGGATTATTTTGACAAATATTGAGATATGAGTTGTGATTTTTGTGGGAATGATAATTTTTCACACTTCATTTTAATTTAAAAAAATGAGATTTTTGCTGGGGTCTCTACTAGGGTTGCAAATCATAAGCACTTTCCTTAATCAGTTATTGTTAAAATTAACAATTGAGTATTTGCCAGTTTGGGGGAAAAAATCTGCTCATTTTTGCTCAATCAGAGCTCAGAGTAACACTTTGATTATACTTTTGACAGCACTGCAAAGCCTGCCAATTAATCGATTAAATTTCTCATGTTCAGTTAAATGTTAATTTTTATTATCCCTAATTGCATGCAATTTTTCTAGCTCGCTCTGCCCCAGACTTTTTCATGCAGCGTAACTATTTTAGCTGCGATGGCTGTCCCCCCAAAACGTCATGAAAACAATCTGCTTGTATGATCAATTTATTTTTAGAAGTTCTGATTTTTATGTCTTAGAAAACAGAATAGTGTCTGGAAACCCAAATATTTTTCTTTATTATTATTTATTATTTTCCATGCTCTTTTTCTCATATTTATCCAGACCAGTAAAATCAAGTTGTTCTTTTTTTTTTTTAATCGAGGCGAGTGAAAGAAAAGCAGTCATCATTCTGCACTCAAAGCGCCATTCACAGCTTTATTGAACACTTTACATACTCAAGGTGCTGATGGAAAAAAAATCAAGTTTTAATTGCACAGAACACTGAACCTACTTGTGATCACTGAAGGATGATAAAGTGAATGCTGTCCGATGCTGTTCGATGTGTTTAATGTGTCGTGGGAGGAACAAACCATTTCAGCTTTATTTGATTTGAAAATAGCCTCATTCTTCAAATGCTCATCTGATTTTGAGATCCTTAATTAGTTCACCGTATTTTGATCAAAATGCATTTCGAACAAGCCTCAGTGTGAATCCAAAACAATGAAGCGCAACGCAAGATTTTTCCTTCACACAAATATTTGTTTAAATCAGATTTATCACACTGATTAGAGTCCCTTTTTTTGTTTTGTTTTTTTTTAGCCACGATCCATTCCAGGTTCACAAGTGTGCTCTGCTAAAATCAACATACACTTTCATTTAAAATTAAGACAATAATATATAACATACAGTGTATTCAACAAGATCTCTTTACATCCATACAAAGAGCCAATACAGTATCGCCTGATGACGGGGTGCCGAGTTATTGGTTTATCGTACAAGCCGATGTCGGGGAGATGAGATTTCTGCACTTTGCCTACGAAGCAGCAAGCACACACGTATAGAAAGCCTCAAACATGATTCACGGGAAAAAAAGAAAACTGGGAATAGGCACTTCTGTTTTGTTTTTTTGTGTGTGTTTTCATCAATTCGCTTCCTCGTTTTTCTTCAGCCAAGCTTTGGACAGCAACCAAGTACAGGACTCCGATTTAAGAGCATCGTATCGAGTTAAATCAACGAGAAAAACCTCTCACTGTGATTTCATGTTTACCAACAGTTTAGCAGAAGGACAGGACAGACGAGGGACACGTCAGACACGAGACGGGCAGATTTTCTCCCACAGGACATCGTACGTTTTTTTAAAAATCTCACATCTTCTCCTCCTTTCTTTCATTCTGTCCCCAATTTATTATTTATCCGACGCCAAAAATTTCATCTGGACAAAACCATGAATTGAATATTGGCCCCATCGCTCGCTGTAATATTGAACAATGAGATTAAGCTTTTTTATTCAGTACTTTGTAAGTCTTGTATCTGATGCAATACGTCTTTCTGTAGGTTTGAGGGACGCGTCCTCTGCTAGAGACATGGAATTAGTCCACATGAATCTGCTTTTACATAACAATATTAAAGGGACACTTATATTATTTTTTAACCTGGACTGTATTTTTCTGTGTTTTTCTACAGCAAGTCACCTCTCACAACAAAAAACAGACGAGCAAAAGGCAACGAAATCGGTTTCATATCTCTGTAGGATCTTTTCTGTAACGTTATCAAACACAACAATCTGAGCCCTTCAGTAGCAAAAAAGGGCACTTTTAACCCTTTGAAACCCTAGATCGACATCACTTTTTTGTGCTGAAATAACCTTTCAGAAGTACTTAAAACTCTGAAAACTGAGCGAATTGGTTTTGATTACTTTCAAAAACAAAAAAAAGGCAATTTTCAAATATTTTTGAAAAAGGCAAGGGGAAAAATGTCCAAAAAGCTACAATTATAATTATCATAATTCACTTTTTAAAATTTTGTTACAGAATTATTGTAATTTTTTAAGTCGCTTTTCTCAGGCCATTTCCTTGTTTTTTGTTTTGTTTTGAGTGTTTTTGATAGATAACCTTCTTGTAACTTTTTATGATTTTTTGGGGGGTAATTTCTCGTTGATTTGCTCGAGGTCTTCTTCACATGTTTTTGAAAGAAATCAATCTGTTGAAGTTTTGAAGGGTAAAGAAATTTATATCGACATTGCATAATTGCCAGAAGGGATTTCAGGCGCTGCAGAGGTCTCGCTCAATACTGGACCAATTTTGAAAATTGTTTTCATTCGTCACTGAGGCACAAAAACATGGAAAAACTGGGTCCAGGTTCAGAAATACTAAAATTTCCCTTCAATGTCATGTTGGCTACATACACACAGATTCGGTCGATATTGTTGCTGTTCGGAGCTACTCTGTCGCTTCACGTTTTTTCTGTTCAGCACTCAAGCAAGGAATCAACACCCAAAATATTTTAGGAACACAGCACTAGAGCAAACTTTCCTTAAAACTTTAAAATTCCTTTTAAATATATATAATATTTTTGTTCAGAAATATGGTGATTAAGCACATAACACTTTAGAATTTCTTTTTGGAAATCTGGAAAACTTGGTTGGAATAAATGAACTTCAGTGGGTTATAAACTAAAAAAACTTGTGTGCATAATTATGCTAATTAAGTGTTTAATTGCCATATTTATGAACACACATTTTTATGTTGATTACTTTTATTTCACATTATTTAAAAGGAAATTTAAACTGTTGTGTACTTTTACCAGAATTTTGAACACACCTTTTAAGTTGATTTCTAGTATAAATTTAATTTGCCCAACAAATTTTTCCACTTTATTTAAAAGTTATTTTAAAGTGTTCATCGGCCCAAATTCATCAAAGACACACGATGTAAAAATCAACCGTCATGTAAAGTTTAAATGCCTTCTTCACATAATCTGGACAGAGGACAGAGGAGGACCGTGAGCAGTCGAAACACCGGACAATAAATACGTACAGCGCTGGTCAAACTGTGCCATGTAATGTGCGCCTGGACAGCGCAGAGACACCAGGGAAGGTCAGGCAGGACAGGGAGGGATCACAAACCATGGGATCATTCCAGGAGTACGATACGTGGCGTTATTCACAGCAGGATTGGTTTGATTCAGGACTAGGAGGACGCAAAGCAAGCCGGGCGCAGCCTCTGACAGGAGAGGAAAGCAGTCACAGACTAATAATTTGGCTTCTTTGTTTTATGTCTTCACCTTTTTTTTCCCCTTTCCTCTCTTGGCCACTCGCCAGCGTGTGCTGCTCGTTTTGTGCATTTTTACGCAATCAGGTCTGTGACTGAAACGATGCAAGGCAAGAATGAAAAAAAAAGAAAGTTCACAATTAGTGCTAAATACTACAACAGGCTCGCCGCGGTCTTCCACATTCTTTATTTTCCTCCTCTCGATCTCACGCTCCGCTCGTACTTTTCCAAACGCACAATTGTTGACGTGACAACGCGATCTCCGCTCGCTCTTCCTTTCCTCTGATTTTCTGTCTCTGAATTTCCGTCTGCTCTGACAGGAGGATGAGTGGAGGGTGAGGGGGTGGGTGGGCGCCGGGTTTCCCCGCGTCAGGCCCGCCGCTGTTGGTTGGTTGAAGGAGACGGGATGGTTGAAGGGCTGTGGTGGTGTGGATGCTGGGATACTGGTGGGAGGTGTGGAGGTCTAGTTCCCGCCGCAGCAGGCTCGAGTGGAGTGGGCGTCTGGGTCCTGGAGGTTGACTCCCCGATGTCGCGCTGCATGTGTCGGGTTTTGGGTGTCTGTTTTTGGCATCTTTTTTGCTACAATCAGAAAACAAAGTGAAATGTGTTGAAATGTCGACCTTAGATAGTTTTTTATCAAACTAACCAATCAAGAGATCCTTAAAGTCTTAAAAGGCATTGATTTCTTAATCTAAAAATAAGGCCTTAATTGGTATTAAAATGACATCAGAAATAGGATTTTAATAATCCTTTTTTTTCTGATGTTGCACTGTAAAATTTTAAAATAACTAGTAACTTCTCACTTAGTACTGGACCAACTTCAAAAACTGTTGTTCCTATTACACAGACAAAACATACAAAAATAGGATCCAGGATGAAAAAATACCAAAGGTACCCTTTAACTTCCCACCAAATTTTGTTTAATTCACAAAAATGACAAAAATTGACACACATCCCTGAACAAATATTTAGTCTCTAATGCTGGGATGAAAACTCCTTCTGAAATAAAAATCTCTTTGTTTAAATGGCAGGACACTCACCAATGGCCAGGAAGAGCTCATTGACGTTCATGGCCGTCTTGGCGGAGGTCTCCATAAAGAGCAGGCCAGTGTCTTCAGCGTACGTCTGCGCTTCCTTTTCCACACAAACGAATACAACATCAGCAGTAATTTGACAACCACTAAAAAGAAAAAGGCTCAAGCTGACAAGTACTAAAATGTTTCTTATCTACAAATAGCAGGCACTCAGCAGAGCACGACTCGAGTCTCTGAGCTGTGACGTGCAGCCGCTGCAACAAATAAGTTTTATGTTTTATACCGTCAGGCAGCCGCTGAGTCACAGAGTCACTGTACGACCTGCGCAGCAAAAGAGGTTTAATGTGTTCACAACGATATGATTAACACGTCCTAATAATAATAATAACAGGTAACAATAGTTAGTTAGTGTTTTTCATTCTTCATTTTTCGATAATTTTGTCTGTGTTCATGCAGAATACAGTGAATTTTTTTAATTGAATTTGAAGCTCAGCTCCTACAATAAGTCTAAAATACACTGTGGACACTAAATAGTTACATTCAGACTGTTAAGGTCAAAAAATGCTCCATTGAAACCCATTCAAACCATTTTTTCAAAGCTGACATTTCTGGGTGTCATTCTGGGCTTTTGACTCTGAATTTGTCATTTTGACTATTTTCCACCTGACGAGGTCATTTTGACCATATTTGGCATATGGAGGAAATACATGCTATTTCCACTAGGTGACCTGTCACAGTCAGTGTAGCTGCTGATCACCGACATATCCCAGACTGTGTCCTTATCCAGACTGAAAAAAAATCTACTTTGCATAAAGTATATTGAAAATAATTCTTTTTTTTTTTTTTTTTCATCTAAAAAACACAATGGCATAATGACAAAAACTGAATGAATGAATACAATACTGGCTTTTAAAGGGTTAAAATTCTTAAAATTAACATTTGATTTTTATAAATATAGACTGATGTTGGTTAAAAAAAAAACCTCAATGAAAGTAGAAAACAATGTAAAATATTGATTCAAAGCTTGATTTTGATAAGACTTTGTGAGTTGGTGTCATTAAAGTGGAGCTCTGAGGGTTTTAATCAGCTGTTTGCATGTCAACATCTCCGCCTGCTCCTGCCGCCGTCGCCACGAAAACACGCCTTACCTCGTACTCTACTAGTCTCCTCTCTGCCAGGTCGGCCTTGTTCCGGCCAGAGCCAGAGCAATAACGATGTTGGGACTGGCCTGCCTCTGCAGCTCCTTCACCCAGGCCTTGGCTCGCTCAAAAGTCTCCTGCACAAACACAGAACCAGGGTCAAAGGTCAGACACGCCACCAACACACGTGTGAACACAAGTCAAAAATAAGAAAAGCTGTGCTTGAAAGACACGTCCATATATGATTTTTCTCCGTAATATCACTAAGAGCTGGTTCAGAATTAGTGGGTTTATTTTGAATTATAGTGAATTTCCAGCACAGAGCTTTTATTTTGAAGTGCCGTTTGTGTTTATATTTTGTAAAAGAAAAGTGAATATTTTGGTCATTTATCTAACGAAGATAAAAGTCACGAGTTACAAGAAAATCACATTAAATTTAGCACAAAAAAAAAGGTGGAAAATCAAGTTGAAAAAAAAACCCACAAAAAACATTCAAATATATAGATAAAACAGTTCTTCCTGGACATTTTACTTTAAAAGTAAATATATATATATTATTCATTTCCTAAAATCTATCTCTTGTAAAACTAATTTTAAGATCCTTTTCTTGTCACTTTTTCAGTTTTTTGGGATGTTTTTATTTCATGTTCTGATGTAAATGTATTTTACAGTTTAGTAAAAATAATATCTCCAGCATTTAACCCTTTCAAACCTGAGCAAATTGGCTTGATTTCGTTCAAAAAAAAAAGTTACAAATGAGTCAGAAGAAAAGTGCCTGAAACTTTCCACTAAATAAATACGGTTAAAATATCTAAATAAACATATAGATAATACAGTTAATCATTATTATAGTAATAGTTGTTATAAATATAGTGTTCTTGACATTTTTTACTTTTTTTTGGCATTAAAAACTTCTCATAATTATTTTTCTCTCGCTCTTAAATCTAGTTTTCAGGGCCATTTTCTTGTCACATTTTCCTAATTTCTTGGACTTTGTACGACATCTCTTGCCAATTAGTTCATTTCAGCTGTGATTTCAAAAGAAATCAAACCAGTTTTCTCCAGTTTCAAAGGTTGAAAATGTGTGTGAAAGGCGTCTGGAGAAACCTGTTGTCGCTCTTGGTTTCGTAGGGTTCAGAGTAACGAATTTTACCGTACCGGCTTGGTGATGTCAAAGACAACGATGGCGGCCTGAGCGCCGCGGTAGTACATGGGCGCCAGGCTGTGGTATCGCTCCTGACCCGCGGTGTCCCAGATCTCAAACTTCACCGTGGTGTCGTCTAAACACACCGACTGAGCCAGGAACGCAGCTGGACCCGACGGAGAGAAATGACAGGTTAGAAAAAAAACTACATTCAAAGTCAACAGAAAACAAAATAAAACCCACTAAACTATCTCAGTTTGGTTTCAGTTAAACCTTAATTCACCCAGTTTTGATGAGAAAATGTGCTGGTTATATTCACGGTAAAATAACTTAAAATTTAAATGGAGTCTGGTGTGTTTGGCGGTGGCGATTTCGGAGCAGTTGAACAAAAAGGTTTATCTCTGTAGGAATAATGTTGTCAGACATTTGGGATAATCTGAGCCTGACAGTGACGAAAACAAAAACTTTGAGTGGTCGTACATCGATGGAGCTCCATTGCCTGCAGGGATTACACTGCATCCGGTTTTGCTGAGACGGTCTCGCTCAATACTGGACCGATGTCTTAAATGGTTGTTCCCATTAGTCACACGGACACAAAAACGTGAGAAAACAGGATCCAGGTTGGAAAATACCAAAGTTACCCTTTAACTTCCCACCAAGTGTTGTTAAATTCAATGAGCATAATGAACAAAAAAACACAAAAAGGTTTCGTTAAAACCTTCCTCCCCTCTTCATTCACCTCCTATAGTTGTCTCCTGGAACTCATCGAACTGTCCCTTGACGAAACGCAGCACCAGGCTGGACTTGCCCACAGCCATGTCGCCCAGCAGCACCAGTTTGAACTGGCAGATCTTGGTCTGTGGTAGTGTGCCGTTGGAGCGGCCTCCACTCCCTCTGGAGCTCATACCGGCCCGCGTAGGAGCAGCAGGTGGGCTGGGCCTCCTCCCTGGGGTGGAGATCGGGGTCTCTGGGGTGTCAGTCGCTCGCTCTGCTGTCCAGAGTGTGGTCAAGTGTCGCCGATGGTGTCTTGACCTCTCTGCGCTCCTCGTTTTTTTTTGTCTGAATGAAGGAATGAAAGGTTTTGGTGCAGGATTACATCATGCATTACCTCATGTACACCTTTGTTTCTCCCTCAAGGCAACACACGCCTCCTCCAGCGCATCCTGAAAATCTAAAGATTACAGTTTTACAAAGAGCGGAGGTCTGACAGGAGTCCAAGGAATCGCAAATCACAGGTTTTATTGCAATTAAACTGCTTTGCACTTAGGAACTGTTAGTTATTTATGAGAGGGGAGGGGGGTGCAAAAAGGGGACAGCTTATCAAATAATTTGTAAGCACTAGCGATGGGCTTTTTTTGTTTATTTTCGCTCCGATATAAATGGTTGTATTTTGTATTTACTTTACTGCCAGTTTTTAAAGTTTTTTTTTTTTTTAATATTGCCATTGATGGATTTTTCTTTCTTACATTTTTTGGGCAAATCTTTTTATTTTTCAGACAATTTGGGGGGGAAATGGTTTTTTTTCTTAGGGAAATTTCGGTCTTTTCATTTTTTGGCTTTTTTTTTTTTTTTTTTTTTTTTTTTTTTTTAATATGCCAGAAAAGATGTTTCTTTAAAAAATACCTCAAATGACACCACTTACCATAGCCAGAAATTGTTTAAAACCTAAATTATGTGATTATTATTTTCAAATATCTGACGAACCTTAAACACATATTTTGTGAAAAATTCTTCCGTCAGAAAAAAAAAAAAACAACCTAACCAAACCTGAGCACAAAGATTTTGTCTTATTTAAAATTTGGCCAAAAAACAAACTATATGCATGAACTAACCAGTATGCACAACTAAGGTGAAAAACTGGGCTTTTGTCAACTCCAAGATTTCATCTTCAACTTTTGAATTTCAAAGGGTAAGATTTGTAGCTTCACTGAGTGTCAGAATTAAAAAAAAAAGAGAGTCAAACCCCAGCCGCCCCGCTCCTCTGATAATTAACCAACAGTCCTGAAAGTTTGCGGTTTAGATTTTGACACACAGACACTTTATTTATTTCTTAAGTGCCCCCAGAAAGTGAAAAAAAGACTTTTGTTATGAAAGGTTGAGATTTCCTTAACAAGTTTGCATTGCAGCTGCATTGCTCAACATTTAGCAGCCCGTTAGTCCGCTCTGTGTTCACTGATTCACGGCTGTCTCTGAAAATATTATCCATTCAAAAAATTTTGTGATTTTTTTCTCTCTTTAAATTTTTTAAAAATTTGGCAATTTTGGTGATTTTTTTTTTCTTTAAGATATTTTAGTTAAGAAACATTAAACAAATACATTATTTTAACATTTTTTTAAAGAAAAATGCTGGAAAAAAAAAAAAACACAAAAAACCATTACCAACAAAAAAAGTCAACCCCAGCCACCCCACTCCTCTGATAATTAACCAACAGTCCCTTGCCAGTCCTAAAAGTGCTGCGTTTACATCTTACCGCACAAATACTTTATTTATGCCTCAAACCCCCTAAAAAAAAAACTATATGAAGAGAGATAGACTTTTGTTATGAAAGGTTGAGATTTCCTTTACAAGTTTGCATCGCAGCTGCATTGCTCAACATGTAGCAGCCTGTCTGTCCGCTCTGTGCTCACTGATTCACGGCTGTCTCTGAAAATATTATCCATTCAAAAAATTTTGTGATATTTTCTCTTTAAATATTTTTTAAAAATTTGGCGATTTTGAAAGAAAGGATGTTGTGTTTTTTTTTCTATAAGATATTTTAGTTAAGAAACATTAAACAAATACATTATTTTTTTTTTTTTTTTAAAAAAAAATGCTGGAAAAAAATCACAAAAAACCATTACCAACAAAAAAAGTCAACCCCAGCCACCCCACTCCTCTGATAATTAACGAACAGTCCCTTGCCAGTCCTAAAAGTGCTGAGTTTACATCTTACCGCACAGACACTTTATTTATGCCTCAAACGCCCCTAAAAAGTAAAACTATATAAAGAGAGATAGACTTTTGTTATGAAAGGTGGAGATTTCCTTGACAGGTTTGCATTGCAGCTGCATTGCTCAGCATGTAGCAGCCTGTCTGTCCGCTCTGTGCTCACTGATTCACGGCTGTCTCTGAATGTAAGAGCCGCTGCTCGCTGTGTCACATTTTCATGCAGTGAAACTGGATCTGGATCAGGGATGCTGCGCCTCTAAGTGCCCACCTCGCAGACCCCTGATCCTCCATCACTGCACTGCAGCAAACCGACGACACATTATTTAACCCTCTTCTGATGAATGTGAAGAGTGTAACGTTTCTGCACTGTGGCGCTGTTAGCGCTGAGGTTACTCCCTCAGTAAATGTTATCAGATCAGCAGCCTCGCTGCTTATCTGGCGTTATGTGCTAACGGGACACCGCTCAGGTCGGACGAGACAAAAACTGAATTTAGATTTCGACGCCGAATTAAAAAACACGAACACCACCTGCACGTCTGAGTAACACGCAGCTACTGAGAGGGAAACAGGAAAATATTTTACCGTGTTTACTGTCGTTTCAGCGGCGCACGTATCGCAGCTTTGACTGTTGACAATTTGGCTATATCAGCTGGTTAAAGAAAATGTTAACACTTCCTGTTAGAGCGGCGCATGCGCACTGAGTGCCGCATTGTCAAACCTGTAAACCGCATTCACCAACGGTCCCCTCAGTGACTCCACAATCTGCAGTTTTAGCTAAATTTACTCATGTTCACACACATTTATCCTTTTTCTGTCAGCCGAATGCAGAATCATTTTGCTACACATGAAAATGTGGAATAAAAATATACTCAAAAACAGAAATAATGCCGTAATCACAAATGTTCCCTTAATATGTGAATAATTTGAATGGGTTTTGGAAACTGAAGTTAGCTTTCGATTCGTAGCTTCTTCTTTTTTACTCCATTTCCACGACTTTTGTTTTTGTAAGCAGCTTGATATATATATTTACACACACACACACACACACACACACACACACACACACACATATATAAGTATATATAAATATTTTTTTTAATTTGGTGATTTTGGAAAAAAAAAGGTTTGTGAGGTTTTTAGTGATTTTCTTGAAGAAATTTTGTAATTCTATTTTTCTTAAAAAGATATTTACGTTTTTTTCCCCTCATCTTTTTGGGGAAAAAAATATATTATTTTTAAAAGAAATCTTCAAAAAATTCAAGTGATGTTTTTTTCTTTCAAATATCTGGCGAGTTTCAAAAGACTTTTCAGACATTAATTGGTGTAAAAACGCTTTTCCCTTAACTCGCCGCTTAACTGTTGAATCATAAACTAACTTCCGTGTCGTCGTCCCGAAACTGTCCCGTCAGTGATTTCACATCCTTCAGTTTAGGCTAAATTTACTAATATAGACGGACTTTTATCATCTTTTTTTTTTTAGCCGAAGACTCAATCATTTTAATTTACATTAGTTTTTGTAACCATTGTCCAATCAAATATATAACCAATGCCGCAAACACAAAGATCCCCTTAAATATGTAACTAATCTGAATAAGCTTTTGTACGTACTTCTCTGTACGAGTGTGTCCTCCGGGCCACAGGGGGCGCCAAAAATACAGACAACGAAGCACCCGGAAGTCTTTACCACGTGAAGGATGTTTGAATTGTTTTGGTCCGTGGACTCCTCTGAAAACTGCAAAAACTTTAACGTTTTTTAAGCTTAAAAAGACACCAAGCCATGTGTGTTACAGTTTGCGGTGTGACGGTTTGCTGACATTATGCCGACGACGAACCGAAAGAAGCAGAAGCAGGGCAGGGACGCTGCGGTGAGGCTCATTTATTCAGTTATTGACTGTCATTGTTAATAAAACCTAAAATTGAAAACGTTTTTAAAAAAAAGTACTTTACTTGGGTAACTTATTTCCATTTCATTCCACTGTACAGTTTTAATAGCTGCTAACATACTTTTAAATCCTATATTAGGTTACATTTACTTGAGTAATTTAGTTACTTTAGGGAGTTTTTTTATTCATCACAGGGACGCAGGGTTCCCGCAGATCCTTCCTTCCAAAGTAGGGATGCACGATAATTATCGGGACTGATAATGGGACCTATGACTTCATACCGATAATAAAGTTTTTGGCCGATAAATAGAACCGAAAATTATAAGCATAAATTGCTTTGATTTCGCCCCCGTCGCCATGGTTAGCTTTTTTATGTAGATCATCAGTGAACAAGGAGGAAATTTATTGTCCAGGGCGGCCCACCTTGCATAGGAGATATAGGAGGTCGCCTACAGGGCCCCACGCTGTAGGGGTTAAAAAAAAACAAAAAAAAAAAAAAAAAAAAAACGCAAATAATTTAAAGAGAGAAATAATTATAAAACTCAGCACCCCTGTTGTTTCTCAACCATTCCCGCGGTGTACGCTCCGCTCTCATTCTCCACTGGAGTCGTTTCCGCTGGTGTCTGCTCCTTTTCTCAAAGCTGGAAATTATTAGTTTATCGGTATCAGTTGAAGTAATCATTATCGTGCATCACTGATAAAAAGTCTTAAATGCCTTAAAATCATTAATACTAAATAATTCCCCTAATTGGCATTAAAATGTCTTAACCTAAATATAAACAATCATATTACTTTATTTCATAGAGTTGATTAAGTCAGTTTAAATGAGTAAAGGTGCAAAGTAGATTTTTTTTTTTTTGCTGACAGTCTGATCGGTCAGTGATTAGCAGCAGCATTGATTGTGACACTGCAGCTAGCATGTAATTTCTCCATATGCCAATATGGTAAAACTGACTTCATCAGATGGAAAACAGTAAAAATTACAAATTCAAAGGTAAAAGCCCAGAATGACACCCAGAAAAATAATTCAAGATTTTTTATACTTTGATGGCTGTGGGATCAAAAATGTCAGTTTGAATGGGTTTCAATGGAGCATTTTTTGACCTGAACAGTCTGATCTAATTATTTAATTTCCACAGTGTATTTTAGACTTATTTTAGGAGCTGAGCTGCAAATTCGCTTATTAAACAAAAAAAACACAGTCTCACCAAAATTGCTGCCACATACAGGAACACAACCAAAATTATCCAAAAAATGAATAATGAAAAGCATGCAAATTTAAAATTTTAAAATGGGTCAAACTGATCTACAACATAACAGGAGGATTAAATTAAATGACTTGACTTACTTGTAATGGATTTTTTTGTGAACTTCAACTCAAGTAAAGGATCAGAGTATTTCTCATACAGTCAGCAAAAAGTAGCTCAAACCGATCATTTACAGTTCTGATGATTCGGTTTTCTGTTGCAGGTTCAGGGGACCAACGACAGCAGCGTGGTAAGCAAAGTGTCGGCGGCGGCGCAGGGATACTTCCAGGACGTCTTCCTCCAACACTTTGTGTGCAAAGCAGCCAGGAGAGCGCCGCTCATCAACAGGTCAGCCGGCATCTGCACCCCGTCACACTCGACTCTGTGATCAACGTCACAGTCACTTTACTGAACTCGTAAAATACATAAATCAGTCATTCAACAGATAAATAAAAAAGAAAACATGACCTCACACCAAACCCACAACCCATGCTCAATGTGTCATAAAGAAGGACTCAGTCAAAAACAGGTGCTGACAAACTGACGAAACGCTTTTTTAAATTCCTAATGAGGAAAGACTAACGGTAAGATTAAGGTAAAAATAAATAAGGCCTTAAAAAAGGCCCTAAAAAGTCTTACAAAGAGATTTAAAGTAGGATACTATGAATGACTTTTTTTCTGACGTTGCACTGTAAAATCACAAAATAATCTGTAACTTTTTTTTCTGTTTTTTAAAAAAAATAATTTACTGAATTCCTCTTTTCGACTTTTCACGATGGGAATTAAAGCAGAGGAATAATCCCACAAAGAGAGCGAGGCACACGAAATCAGTTAGAAAAATCACTAATAAATGCGAGATATTTCCCAATTCTTAACAGATCTGACTTTTTCACTCTACCGAAAATATCATGTTTTATGTTAAGTCTAAACTTTATGTTGTTTGTGTTTTTAGGGGATACTATGTGCGGTGGCGAGCTGTGGATCACTGTGTGAGGAGGTTCCTGCAGGTTACTGAAAACTGCCCAAAGAGACAGGCAGGTTAACACCGTCCAACAGTTTTATATAGACAGCGGGAAAGAGTTTCGTAAAACACGAACCCCCATTTATCTTTTGTTCCCTCATTCTCTCTGCTGTTATTTTGTTAGATTTTGTCTCTGGGTGCTGGATTCGACTCTTTGTATTTCCGCCTGCACGCAGACAAAGCGCTCGACAGAGCTGTTGTGTTTGAGGTGGATTTTCCCGACGTCGCCCGACGCAAAGCTGCACTGATCGCGTCTGACGGCACGCTGAAGGCGGCGATGGACTCCAGTTTACCTCCTCCTACAGGTCTGTCCTTTTCTTCACAAGATATCATTTTATTTACAACAAACGCTACGCACAGTAACCCTTAAAAGACCTAGAGCATTTTTTTGGGGGGGGGGCTGAACCCCCCGGATTAATTTTTTTTGATTTTTTAACCCCCTCTAGCAGCAGCATCAAGCACCATACATCACTGGATTTAGAAGAACCTCAAGCTTCTGTCTGGATCATTTAAAGTCACAATTTTACACTCGCTTTGTCTGAAAATGAATGAATTTAACAGAATTTAATTTTTGTACTGTGAGCCCAGAGAGAACTTCATGGAGTTTAATTATTTTATTGTTATTCTTTTAATTTAGAAAGTTGTTATTAGATGTTTTGGACTTCAAATTAATTTTGGTCTAAGTCTCACCTTCCTCCAGCAAGTTAAAGCCTTTTATTATACGGTTATCCTGCCTGCTTTTTGGAGAAAAACAGGTGCTTTATAATATTTATATATGTCAAGAGCAGAACATATGTGATATCACTGGAAAGCTGAAATTCCTCACTTTAAGTGACTTTTTAAAGCATGTCGTTAGGATTCGCGGTTCAAACGTTATTAAACATTTTAGAACGGTAGATATTTTTAGCTGCGAGCCGCTTTCTCTGTCTTTGAGGGTTAATAAACATTTCTATAAATGTGCCGGCGTCTGCAATCAGGCTAAGATGTTTTGAAACCTGTAAAATGATCAAAATTCACATTACATTAGCCATGCAGACAACACGAAGCAGCAACATGTCGCTTTCCTGTAATCATGTAAGTTAGATTCAGAAGTGTGTGTGTGTGTGTGTGTGTGTGTGTCTCTCTCTCTCTCTTCTTCAGGGCCTGTGTGTGTGTGCAGTGGTCAGTACCGGCTGCTCGGGGTGGATGTGAGAGAGGAGTCCCGGGTGGAGGAGGCTCTGGGTGCAGCGGGGCTGGACTGGGCCGCTCCCACCCTCGTCCTGTCTGAAGTGGTGCTCACCTACATGGAGACACAGAGGTGAGGACTCGTGTTTGCTCGATTTAGGACCCAATATCAGCTGTTCTGTGTTCACATAAAAAACCCAAGTCCCCAAAAAAGTTGGGACACAGAAACATAAATAAAAACACAACAAAAATGTTTACTTTTTTTGTTTAGTTTTAACTTTAAATATGTTGTCTTTGGACTATATTCAGCTGAATATATGTCACTATTTTGCACTTTTTTATTGGAGTCGCTAACTTGTTTTTCAATATTTTTTCACTATTTATATTGTTCTTTTACAGCTTATCCTGTACACTCCTGGCTGCTGTAACAATGCAAATTTCCTCACTAATAAAGGCTGATAAAGGACTTTTTAACTTATCTTAAAATTATTTACAATCTGTTTTTATTCAGGTTTTTAAAAACTTTTCCAGAATTGGGCTTGTATGTATGCTCTGTAATTAATTTTGATCTTAAGTCAGATGCAGTAATTTGATTTTCAGAATAATAAGAGTAATAATTAACATTTGTATAGCACCTTTCATACAAGAAATGCAGCCCGACGTGCTTTTTCAAGAAAGAAATTGCATGCACCAAATATTTCACATCAAAAGACAAAAAGAGAAAATAAAACCTGCGTGTAAAAATAAAATAAAATCAGGATAGAGAACACAGAATGCATCTTCACAGGGATAAAACACACTTGATAATACTTGTAGAATAAGATAAAATAAGGGTAAAAATTGAATGCACAGAATGCATAACAGAAAATAGAAAATGAAATAAAAAAACACTAACATTATTAATAAAAATAAGCATACAAATAGAGTATGTAAAATTAAGGAAAATACAACATCTTAAAGATGTGCAGCAGTATGCGAGTGTGAAGCAGAGTGCAAAGCAGCTAATTTAGAGCAAGTTAAAGGCTAAAGTGAAGAGATGCATTTTTAGTTTTATAGCAAAATAATCATAATCGTGATGTTAGCTACAATCAGACAAATGTGAACGTTTTTCTATCACGTTTTGTTTTCCAGGTCGGATGCTGTCATCAGCTGGGCGGCAAAGCTCCTGCCGCAGTCGCTCTTCGTCATTTATGAGCAGATACATCCGCACGATCCCTTTGGTCGGATCATGCAGGATCATTTTGTGAAGCTGAATTCAACCCTGCACGCTCTGCGCCTTTACCCAGACGCCGCTGCTCAGAGGCGCCGCCTCCTGGACAAGGTGTGCAGATTTACGACATCTTGCTGCTGCTGCTGATTGTTCCGCGCTCACGAATGTTTCATCAGACAGCGTCGTGGTGTTTTTTGTCCTCAGGGCTGGGAGCGGTGTGTGTGTCTGGATATGAATGAGTTCTACCTGGGGCTGGTCTCCGAGGAGGAGCGGGGCAGCGTGGAGAGCCTGGAGCCTTTTGATGAATATGAGGTTACCTGTTTAAATGTGTCAGACTGTGGTTGCATTTCTGCATGATAATAATAATAATAATGATCAGAATGACTGTTTATCTTGTGAACATTTAGGAGTGGCACCAAAAATGTTCCCACTACTTCGTCCTCACTGCGTCTCGAGGCTCTCTGATGGCGCCGGCTCTGCTCACACAAGCTGCAGGTAGATATCACTTCATCTCCCTCTTTCTGAAAACCACCTTTAAGCTTTAGAGGGACTATTCGGTGCATTTTACGCCATTTTCAGTCTTCATTTCTTTTCAAATTTTGTCTGTGATTTTTATTGAATCTTAACATTTCCATTTTGTTGTTTTTATGCTTCAGTATCTCCGCTGCCAACCGTCTGCCCGTCTTGGGGCCCCACAGTCCTGAGTGTGAGGGCCACACCCGTCTGTGTGGAGGGGCTGGGGATGGCGTCCTCCTCGGTGAGCCCGGGGCGGGTCCTGCTGACAGGAGGCTGCAGCAGAGGGGGCCGAGGGCCGGTGAGCTGGATCCTTCTGAGGGGCCACGGAGGCTGGAGGTCCATCCGTGGGGGGCCATCAGAAGATCTGGGTAAGAGCTGCTGAGGTTTTTTTTTGTGTTTTTTTTTTTTTTTTTTTCTCCATCAGTAGCAGTTTTCGTTCCTACAGAGGACTATTTCTGCCACTGTGGTGAAAAAAATCATGTAAGTCATTGTAATAAGAAACTTTCCCAAAATAATGAATACCTTATCATAAAATGACTTAGTATCTTTAAATAATGAGAAACAGTACTCAGTCATTATTTTAAGATACTAAGTCATTATCTCGGCTGTATCTCGATATTTTTATTATTTTATCATTATATATAGATCCTAATTCATTATTTTCTGGGAAAAATTCTCCTCATTTTGAGATGCAAACTGATTATTTGAGAAAATTTTGCTTTATTTTAAGAAAGTTTATCATTATTTTGAGATGCTAAGTCATTATCTTAGCAGCATCTTGATATTTTGATTATTTTTTCATCATTTTGAGATACCAGGTGATTATTTTTGACAAAGTTTCTAATTATTTTAATATACTAGGTCATTATTTTGAGAGAGTTTCTCATTATTTTAAGATGTTAAGTAATTATCTCGGGATGCTCATTCATTATTTTGAGAAATCATCTCATTCTGAGATACAAAGTTGTGATATTGGGAGGCTTGGTCACTATTTCGTGCAGGACTCTGTGTCTGCACATTTCTCTCTCAATCGTAACACTGACTGGAGCATCTGTACGTTTTTTCGAGTGAAGTTGTCAAAATTGGGCAGGTAAAATGAGACCAGTTTCCCGGTATGTGAACAGTTTTTTGTTGCGTTTCCTTCTCGCAGGTGTTCGACTCCACCACACTGCTACCTCTGCTCCTGGAGGAGGTGTGGTGGTTTACGGCGGTCGCTCCTCTCCACTCAGCCCGAGCAGAGGCGTTTTCAGAGTGAACCTGGATCCTCCTGATCCTCCCGAGGACAGCGACGCGGTGAATCTCTGTGTCGAGCGGTTGGACTGTAGTGGAGATCCTCCAGCGCTGAGATGGAGGCACGCTGCTGCCGTTGTCAGTCACAGAGGTGAGATCTGACATATCAAGTCCTGCCTGATTTACTTTCTCCATCTTATTTATCGTCATCTTAACTGACTTACTACGGTAAAAAATGTCATTTCTTCTCTAGGAAAAGACTTCCTGTTTGTGTTTGGTGGAAAAAATGAATCAGAGGCAGTTCTGGGTGACGGCTGCTTCCTGTGTCTCGACCAGCAGCACTGGACTGAGGTGTGTTTACTCCCTTTTTCATATGTTGTCTTTATGAAGAGGTTTGTATTACACAAATAATAATATTTATTTTTCATTTTTCCTACATTATCTTCCTCTTTTTTTCCGTAAATAATAATGACAAAATCGTAGATATTTAATTTTGAGTATGTGGGCATACATAAATATTTGATTAATTATAGTATAGGTTATAATAAATAAAGCAGCTAGAAATTAATTGGAAATAAGTCAGATCAAATCAGATAAATCATAACTCCAGAATCTGAATGAATAAGTGTTTAACTCTGAAAAGAGAAATTACCTAAAATAAGATATGTAATATACTAATACTCTGTTTACCTTATTATCAGCAGCTTAGCATGACCGTTTCATGGAGTTTGTTTGTTTTCTTGTTTTTTTTAATTGTTTTTGTTGCTATATTTCGGCACAGCTCAGATGAAAGTGTGTGAAAATTTCATATCATGATTCTAGTTACCAAAATAATGTTGGCTATTGGTATGATCCCGGTGTGCTAAAATGCTCATAAAGTACTGATATGGTTTTGCTGATTGACATGAATTATAATATTGTAACTCTGATATTTGCTGAAAAAACTTACTTTTAACTTTAAACTTTACTTATTTCCTGGATGTATACAGAGCTGTTCAGAAAGAGAGAAGAGAAAACTACGAAAAAGTTCCTGCACGAGTCCCAAATGTGTGAATGTATTATTATTTGCAGATCCCAGTAGAGGGCGCAGCACCAGATGCCCGTCATTCCCACTCAGCATGTTCATATCGAGGCGGTGTGGTGGTTTTTGGAGGACTGGACAGACGGGGAGTGCCACTGGGAGACACAGCGGTGTTGAGGCCCACTGATGAAGGCTTCTCCTGGGAGAGAATAGAGCTGCAGCCCCCTCCTGTTCCCAGGTCAGCTGTTTCTCTTACCAACATTTAGATTTAGGTTTAGATTTAGGTTTATTCTCTTCATCAAAACCAAAATGTCCTGAAGTTTCTACTGGAGGAAACCACCTGCTGTGTGCTTTGTTTCAGGTACTCTCACTCTGCCCATGTGATCGGTGAAAAGCTGGTGGTGGTCGGTGGAGTTTGGCTGCGTTCAGATGGAGTTCCTGGTGCCGTCGTGATTGACCTCGCCACACGCAGCAGTGTGGAGTTCAGCCTGGACACGGTCAGTTATGGCGATACTTGTATCAGAACAATGTGGGAAGTTTGTGAAGATAACCAGTGCAGAGATTTCCCCGTTTCCCTCCACGGAAAAACTTTGCTGACTCTCAGGCTGTTTCTCGAACCACAGGCTGCACTTCCACATTTTCGTGTTGTGCACCAGCCATAAAGCCACTGCAGATCCAAAGTGTACAGAGGCGGATCAAGAGACATGCTCACCTCTCTCTCTCTCTCAAACTCGGACCAGAATCCAATCAAACCGTAAAACTAAGCAGCGCTGATCAAATATAAGATGATGTTACTGAGTTGCATATTTCTCATCTAAAGTGTTTTCAGAAATATGTTTTAACAGTAACTGTAATATGAGATTCAGCCAGCCACCATTGATTCACGTGGACCAGTCCACATTACATCACCCACCAGTAGGCGGGGCTGGCACTTCGCACTCTGGTAGTTGAAGTTTTCTTCCTCTTGAGCAACAGTGTCCTTTTTTCTCAGTTTTCTGTGGTCATGTGGCACCAGTTTCAAAAGTATTTGCATCTTACTACTGCAGAGACGGGCTAGTTTTATGTGAGGACCCCTTTTACATCGGTGAAATATTTTCTTAGGGGGTGATCACACCAAGACGCATGGTGCCAGGCGCCACCGCTCCAAAAACGCCTTGAAAGCACATCTAAAAAAAACAGCTGGGAGCATGCACGTTCTGCATGCACACGGCCAGAGGTGGCATTGATGAGCAATTTAACTCCATGCCTTGAGTGGAAAAGTTGAAAATGTTTAAGTTTTAATGGGTGCCCAAAAACCGCCAGAAAAACACGTTGTGCAGCAGCAAGAGAGCAGCGAATGTTCTAGCCATGCCTCCCAGTGTGATCGGACTCTATATGTTTATTTATTGAACACAGATTTCACAGCAGTAGTTTTCAGTGAAATTCACTGGCTATTACTGGGTTGATGCATCCACCAAACGTCTGGGTTTGTTGCCCGAAAAGTGGCAACAAGTGTTACATAGCAAGGTATTTATCAGCAATTCACTTTTAGTGATCATGTAGCTGTAAAATGGATCAATTAAACATGATACTGAGTGATAAATGTGTGTTTTCACCTGTAGACCTCGGTGCCGTGGCCTCTGATGCTCCACTCGTTCTGCTCTGAGCTGACGGACTCTGAGGAACCTGAGCTGCTCCTGATAGGTGGGGGAGGAAACTGTTTCTCTTTTGGGACTCACTTCAACGTTCAGCCTGTCACGGTGGACCTCAGACCTGTGCTGGGATGAAATGCAGTGGTTCTCAACCATTTTCGTGTCGAAGACTCAAAGATTTTGGTGGTTAGATACGTTAAGACCAACATTTTATAATTGTCTACCACAAGGGAATAGTCGTTCACTTGCAGGGTTCCTGCGGACCCTTTAAAAGCATTAAAAGGCATTGAATTCATTCAAAAATAAGGCCTTTATTGGTTTTAAAACAACTTCAATTATTTTTTCAAAAGTCTAAAAAATGCTCCAACATGGGAATTGAGATTTTAGGAATCTTTTTTTTCTAATGTTGCCTTATAAAATTTCTAAATGATTGTTAACATCTGTTATTTATTTAAATAATTGAATACATTCCTTTTCTTAAGCTCTTCATGATGAGAGTCCAGAGGAATCTCACATGCAGAGTGAAAAATACACAGAAATGCCAGATATTTCCTACTTCTGTCGGTAAACCAAATAGAACATTAATGATAATGTAATATGTTTATTGTTTTCCATATGTTCTGCTCGTAAAAGGGTTGACGCCAGTGACATTTTTCAAAACAACATGTCACGTTGGGGCTTGAGGACACTTACATTACTTCAGACAAGCTTTATGGATACATTTTGTGGTTTTATTATGTATTCTTTTGACGTCTGAATCCTGGTCACCATTTAGGTGATGAGTGCAACGCCTTTTCCCAGTTAAACTCCATCAGTGTTTTGTGGACTATAAAACTTCACCTGACTTTTCATTGGCATGAGGGGGAGTAGATAATGATGGAATTTTCCTCTTTGGGTCAGCTTCTAAACGTTTGTGCGAGTGGCATTAAAAAGTCTTAAAAAGCTTTAAATATTACTCGCCGTAAGCTGCTGAAACCCTGCATTTGACTTGTAGTCACAGTGGAATCCCCTCTACAGAGAATTAAATAGCAAAATGAATGATCCCCTATCTTATGAAGGACCTCTTGGACATCCCTCATGGACCCCTGGTGGTCCCCAGACCCCTGGTTGAGAACCACTGGCCTAAAAAATGACTTCCAAACTCTAACTATGTGACATCTGGACAGGAACTGAAATGGATAATCTTGATTTTTTTGGGGGGACAGTTTGAATGGAGTTGAATTCTTCAGACACTTGACAATTGCGCCCTGACGTGTGGATGTCTCAGCGTGCGCAGCACAAAAAGGTTCAAAAGACTTTAAGCAACTCATGTATGTATAAAAGTCCAAAGAGAAGTCCTCAGTCTGCTTACTGGACAGGGTTTTATTTGTGAGACCTCAGTTCAAAATCACAAAATAACGCAGTACATTAAAATCATCGTCAAAGATCAGCATATTAGGTCGCTTCCTTTTCGTGTTTTGGATGGAGATGGAGGTGAAATCATTCGGTGAAGCGTCTGAAGGACTGCACCGCAGGACTGACGGCACCCCAGTCGCCAGGCTTGCGGTATTCCCCCTTCTCCAGAAAGTACTGGCGTCCGCGGTAGTTGGGGTGCTCGTAGAAAACCCACCAGCCGTCGTAGACCTTGCAGGAGTTGACCTCCCTCCAGCGGAACTTCTCCAGGAGAGAGGGGCAGTCCTCTGTGGCCTCGAAGGCCTGGCCCCCGAAATCTGCCTTCTCATACAGCTGCATCTTGTACAGGGTCCCGCTGGTCTGGAGGGACGGGGGGAGGCGGTGAGATGATGACGGGGTTAAAGGGGAAGATGCGTGGTGAGTGGGCGTCAGTGCAGGGAGTTTGGGAAGAAAAGATGGGGGATGTGGGGTAAGAGAAAGGGAGAAGGGGAGATATATAGGGAGATTAGATTTGCATCTAACAAAAGGAAAATGTTTGTGAATAATGGTTACAGCACATCTGGCATGATTCTCCCCATAAATTAGAAATTAGAGTCTTTCTGCATTTATATAGTATAGTATTTAGTATAATAATAGTCCAAAACTTCATATGGTCATGAAAAAGCTGGAAAAGTCATGGAATTTTGCTTCACAAACCTATATAATAACATGATCTGTTCAAGGACCATCTAAAATGTTTAAAATTCAACAGCTATATCTGTTTTCAGAAGACGTTTTCTCTAAAAATCACAAAAACTTAAAGAGAACAAAATAAATAACATTTTTGAACATTGTCCAAAATATGTAAAGACAAGAAAGTGGCTAAGATTTTATCTTTAAAATGACCCAAAACTTTTAAAGAAAAAATAAATCGCCTATGTTTTCCTTTAAAAATTGCCAACATATTTTTTTTAATTACCAAAAAAAATTAAAGAAAAAAAAGCCAGTTTTCTCTGGGTTTTTTGCATGTCCCAGTAGAGGGTGCAGCACCAGTGGTCCTTCCTTCTGATTTTATTACTTTTCAAAAATAACATAAATTGTAAAAAAATTCACTGAAAAAATTCACTGAAAAATTGGACATTTTTTGGTAAGAATGTATATGAACTATAAAAAAACTTCCTTGCACGAACTGGATTGATTTTTGTATGAAAGTGGTGTCCCTGAATGTGCCTGCAGGCTGTGGGTCGGCTGGAACGAAGCCCCATCATACAAGTAGGCCGAGCAGCGTATTGGTCTCCATCGACAAAGCCCTGCAGCCACCGGGAGCATCAACACCACAGCGTGACCTCTGTGGAGGGCCCATCAGTTCAATCTCTCCCTCTGCACTCACTGCGGCTTTCATCAGCTCACTTCTGACTGTCTGAGTCGTGAGAGTTCATACACCGCAAAGTGACGCTGAAATCCTACTAGGAGTCTAACAGGTTAGTGCACTCAGCATTCTGCATGCTTAATAATCCGCAGGTCAGATCTCACTTACAAAGTGGACCATCTTGCAGGAGCTGAGACGGTCGTTGAGGCCCATCCAGCGCTGGTACTCTGGGTACTCCCCCCTGGTAAGGACGTACTGGTAGCCCATGTAGTTGGGCCGCTCGTACACCACCCAGGCGCCGCTCTCCACCCGGATGGAGTTGCAGCGACTCAGGTAGGCGTGGAAGTCCGAGCAGTCGCTGTCGCACTCATAGTGGCGGCCCTGGAAGTTCTTGTCCTCGTAAAAGACGATCTAGGAGACAAAACATCCAGATTTCACATCTAAGAGATGTCAGATGGCTCTTGACGAATGTGCGTTTTACCACAAACTTTGCAAAAAGACACTTGCCCGAAAAGTGGCAAAAAGGCTTCCTGTAATTATTTCACCAGACAGTGCAGCATTAACATCAAGCTGGCTGAAATTATCAACGCCTAGTTCTGCAAAGCACCTTCCAATCCACTCAGCAACGTTCCCCCCACCTGTGAACAAACTTTAATCACACCTGCACAGAGACACACATAAACAACTTTGTCCACGTCTTAAAGCCACACACTCATACCAGCGTGCCGGTTTTATGCCATTTTGTGTGAACTCACCCGGCCCATCTTGGATGTAATGAGTTGGTGATGTTAAGTGATGCTGGTGGTGCTTCCCCTGAGGTCTCGATGTTGCACTGTCCCCTCACCGGTCCCTTTTTATACCCCCGCTTCCACACGTTTATAAACAGCAACAGTGGAGGCAAAAGGGGAACAATCGCTTTGTCATGAAAATGAGATCCAAAAATTGAGTCAGTGATTCTAGTGCTATTCAGTTTTTCCAGAAAAGCGAGGAAGGATTACGGCATAATGGCCGGGCATGGTAAGCGTCCATTGACCCCACTTCTCTACTGGCTGGGTCCAGTGCCCACCCTCCCACACACACAACCCTGCTGTGGCTCTCGCACCATGTCACACATGCCAGCTCCACCAGCTTGCCCCCACCTGGTGAGGACCTGCCAACTCATGACTTCTTTCTGCCGTGTCACACAGAGCAGAGTGCACAGGTGGAGGAAGAGATCAGGAAATACCTCTGAAATCAGTCAAAGTGGCACACTGCTAAAAATACTCCTTTAGAAGTAAAATTCATAATCACACTTAATAAAAGTGCAGAAATGAGATCAGTGAACATACTTAAGGTATCAAACGTAGAAGTATTCTGCAGAAAAAAACATTGGTGGGTGACATATTAATATATATATATACTGCAGATTTTGTATTATGTATTGAATTATTACTAATGCATCCATTTTAAGGTGCATTTTATCATCCAGGTTTGTCATTGTGGGACTAATTTTAACTATTTTAGGTTTTCCAGTACTGATTGTGCAAAAAGTAAATATACTAAACAAAATAATAACACAAATGACAACAATAATGATAGTGATATTAATCAACAAATAATTTAAATTATAAAAATAAAAGTTCTCTTGCAGAAAAAAAGCATTTTTGGCTAATATATTAATATATATAAAGCATATTTTGTATTATTTATTAAATTACTAATTTATTAAGTAACATTTTATCATCTTAGTTCATCATTGTGGGACTAATTTTACCGATTATACATATTGCAGAGTGTCTAACTATGCAATATAGTTGTTTTTTTATAGTGTGCGACAGTAAAGCAATTTCTAACTATAGTGGTAACATACTAAGTGTATTATAAAAGTATAAAGTGGCACAAAAAATGCAAATACTCAAATAAAATAAAAGTTACTCCATCTCAAGTACTCTTGTAAAAAACAGAGTCCATGTGGGACATAAGCTGCTGGAACCCTGCCTTTGGACAAATAATATCATATATTGCATATGTGTTGTAATAATAATAATAATAATAATAATTAGTTAAAGAGTTATGAGAAATGGAGCAAATATCACTGTAGGAAATAATGACTTGTTATTGTCCTTTGAACAGGTGATATTTTTAGCTGCCATGCAGTGGACAATCCAAAACCCCAGGCAGAGCTGGCAATGCTGAAACAGTACGGCCCCGACGTTCCCGATGCTACGCTGCAGAAACTGGTGGCTGCCTTTGGAGAGTTGCGGTCGATGGCCGACCAGGGCACCATCACCTACCCCTACTCCACCCGCGAGGTGGTCAACATCGTCAAACACCTCCAGGTATAAAGATTAACGAAAACATGCACACACGATACAAGCAGCGCAACACTGCTTTTGTTTTCTCAGATTTGGTCTCAGACTGTTTGTCATCAATAATACAGAAAGATTGTGTGACCTTAATCCCGCATTGTTAATGTTTTAATAATGCAAAAGAGCGTCCTCGCAACCAGCTGTGACACAGAGGGAGACCCTGTTCCTGCGTCGGTCCAGACTAACGAGAACACACACACCTCCGCACACACTGCATACACTGTTACATAAGAATGGCTGTGTGATCTGCAGTTTTTAGAGGGGGTTTCTGCACTGACCCTTGGATGGTTGTGCAAAAAAATAGCTGTAATGGAAGGCAGGAGTTCTGGTGGCAGCTGTTTCTGAGTGGCCTCACTTCAAGGAGGAGGAAAGGCAGCTATTGTAGAGAAGGGTGTGGTGCAACAATTGTTAACTATCAGACCGTCTCTTCTGGAAGGCATTTATAATAAGAATTTATCACTCATTTAAGCTTTTCCCTCCCTCCACCCACCCACTCCATTTTTAAAGATAGGTTTTGAATATACCTGAAAAAAACACAACATTCCACCCATACATTTAAATGGGAAAACTTTACATATTTCCAAAAGTTCGAATGTAATGAAAAAGTACATACAAGCAATGATGTCCTAATTAAGCTGAATATTTAATGTTTGAATGGAGTTTCTACGTTGAAGTATGTTAAAGAAGTCACCTTCAACGACCCATGTCAATTTTCAAAAACTTTCAAGGCCTTGATTTTCCCCTGCAATCAAAGACCTTCAAGGATTTCAAGGACCTCTGGGATCAAAGGGAAGATGGAATGAATGGAGTGATGATGTCATACAATGAGAATTGGAATGGATCTATGATGTCATAAAAGGACCAATGGAATGGATCTATGATGTCATAAAAGGACCAATGGAATGGATGCATGAAGTCCAAGGGATTAATGGAATGGATTTATTATGTCATAAAGGGACTGATGGAACGGCTCTCACGCAGAGGTTATTAATACCAGTCCAATCGCGATATATTTTCAGTGCAATTTGGGTTTTCAACAGACAGGCAGTCTACCAGCACTCGGGTCGAACAGGTCAACAAACCAACTTCAACAGACAACAGACATTTTCCTATTTCCAGTTCTTCACCCACGGCAGTTTACCACCAGCATTGCAATGGAGAGAAAATCTACAAACAAGCCAGGGCAGTTATCCGGTATATTCAACATCTACTCCATTCTCCCCCGATGTACAGTCCTGTCCTGTTAATGTCCGGCTGATTTCCATGGAGGAAATGGTCTACATTGACCACATCATTGCCACATTAACAGACAGAGTGCAGCAGGTCGAGAAAGCTCTGGATGAAAGAACGAGAGGTTTTGCTCATGCAATAAACCAAAATTCTCAAGTCATCACCAGACAGGAGTCAGAAATATCCCGGCTCAAGACAACTGTCCTTCTCCCAGAGAAGAAGATGGAGGATGCCCGAAGTCTTTGCAGGCAGGAGCCAGAGAAAGAAAGACTTCCAGACCAACACAACCAGGTCAATCAGGAGCAAGTGGAGAACCAGCTGTCTGAATACAGGAAGAAGATGGCTTACTTGGAGAAACTTGTCAACAAGAGAGATACTGAAATCCTGAATATCCAACAGGAGAAGAAGGTACTCTCTGACAAACTCACTGCGACCACCAAGGAGTTCAGCAAGAGAGACAAGGAAATCCTGGACCTCAGAAAGGAACTTAAGGCACTCTCTAATAACCAAACAGAGGCCAAAAAGGACCTAGACAAGAGGGACTCTGAAATCCTGACTCTCCAACAGGAAAAGGACATTCTCTCCAACAAATTGGAAGACACCAAAAATGACCTGATCAGCAAGGAAGCTGCACTCCTCCAGAGCGAAGACGCCTGGCAGGCTAAATATACTGCTCTGGAGGATAAATTCAAGCAAAGCCTGGCTGATAACGAGGCAAAAAAATAAGAACGATGGAGGACAAGAAGAAAAACCTGGACGTGACATATAGAAAGGCACTTAATGCCAAAACAGAGAGCATGGCAGTGCAGCAGAACGAGTACAGGAGTAACCTGGACCTTATGGAGAATCAGTACCACCAACTGAACTCCGAACTCCTGACTCGTGGCAAAGAGAATGACGAGGTCTCTCGAAAACTCCAACAGACTGCAGAAGAGCTCGACCAAAAAAAGGCTGAGCTATGCAACCTTGAAAGACACTGGGAGGCCAAGTACGCAGAACTGAAGGAGTTTAGCGACAACATAGCTGAAACACTCAAGACCTATGAATCAAAAGAAGTACAGCTACAGACCGAGAAGGATGAGCTGGAAGATATATGTCTGTCGCTCAACAAAAAGAAGAGACGCCTCCTGTTCTTCCGCAACAGGCCGTCAGATGACAGACAGGCTGAGTTGCAGAAAATGAAGGACAAAAGGAGCGTGAAAGAGATGAAGAAGGCAGCAGGAAAGAGTGTCTGCGATAGTCAGGTGGAGGGGGAGGAGGCAGCTGGTTGTTCCAGCTGGACCGTTGATGATCGTCCTCCCCCCTATAACCCAGACTGGACAGCTGATTCTCGCCCTGCCTACATTATCCCGGACTGGGCAATTAACACAGGTCCTTCTGCTCCTCCCTTTGAACCCTCTGACGAAGAACAACAACTTTATTTCGACAACAGCGCCCACCAACCCCCCCCTGACCCGGAGGCTCAGTGATTAGTGATTAGCACTGCAGCCTCACAGAGACAGATAGACCTCCACCCGTCTGTGACAGACAGGTGGAGGTTTATCTGTCAAACGGACAGAGTGGTGCTGAGGTTCCCCCACTTCAGCCACATGAAAAAAAAAATGGACACTAAATTATTTCCAAATTATCGGTCACATGGATGTTCAATTAAATGTTCAAAACACAAACATTGGACATTGCGAACTTCTGTGTGACTAATTGTTTGGCAATAATTTGTTCATTTTTTTGTGGGTTTTCTCCTGGTGCTCAGGTTCCCACATTTCAACCACATATGATAATCAGAATCATTGGACACTAAATTATCCCAAATGTCAATCACAAGGATGTTCAAAACATAAAAATTCTGAACTTTCATGTGACTATTGGGGATAATTTATTAATAGATTTTTTTTATTTTTATATATATATATATAAAATTTATATTTTTAAATATTATATATATACATACATATATATATATATATATATATATATATATACGTATGTATATATTTATAACCCCACAAAACAATCATGTTAAAATGAATTAATACAATTATTAATAATAATATAATAATAAAATAATAATTAGATTTATTGTTTCTGCGTCATTGAATAAAAACATGCAGTATAAATGAAATTAAGTATAAGTTATGGTAGCTTAGAAAGAAATGTACCAGTTTATGTTTGAAACAAAGTGGCTTGATTTCTTCAAAAGTTTGTAATAATGCATTAACGCAGTTTCATTTTAATGCTTTTAATGCTCTTTTTTTTGACGCGTGATTAACACACACACACACACATTCTGTAATTATGACCCTCAACCCGCCCTGTAGTTTGGGAAATCTGGAGGTTATGCATTAGTAACGTTGAGGATAGTTGCAAAAACAAACAGTGTCCAATCTGCCCCAAACTTCTCAAGCTTGATAGGAGTCCCGCCCTGAACACACCTGCATGGCTAAATTGAGTTATAGTAATAGCATCACCTACTGGCAGCAGACAGTTACATGTTTTAGATTTTGATGTGCAACTCTTTACAGGTTGACCAAATTCAACTCAAAGTTGGTATGAAAAGCTTTGAGGCCTTAATGATGCCTCCTTGTGAAGATTATAGTTTTCCTCAATCTGTTGACATGTCGATGCAGAATTTGCTGCCAAATCGGAAGTTGTCATAACTTCACTTTGCATTGACCGATTTGCCCCAAATTTCACACGCTTAATCAGGCTGCAGGCCTGAACACACAAATATGTCAGTTACCTGTTGTACTCACTGCACCACCTACTGGCAACAGGAAGTTAGCCTCGTAAGGCAATTGTCCTTTGAGTTACAGAAAATTTTCATGGTTTGTTAAACAAATGATGTAATGTAAGATGGCGTGGGATAATGTGTGCCCTGCAGCATCACCTAGTGGCCACTGATAGTGGTGCAACATGTAAAACATTCACTATACGAGTCAAAACAACAAGCAGTCTGATTTTAGTCAAAATCTTTATTCATTTTTATTATTTTTTAACAAATCAAAAACTATTGTGCTCTTCATGTAGTAACTGCATAGAGGTGAAACTTCAAATCAGTGGGGGAGTCTTCAGCAGTAAAGCATTTTAGGTGCAATCATCTTAAACCCAGCATTTTGAAAACTTGTACATTGTCCATTGTGTAACAGCATTTTGACAGTACTTTAATTAAACTAAGACTGTTTTCCTTTAACTTCCAATTACTAATTAATTACCAAAAAAGCTCCCCTGAAGACACACGCAGCAGTTTTACTGGATGTAATGTGTGAAAACTCTAAACTAAACATGCTTTAATCATAGGAAATCGGTGAGCTAACGGGCTTGAGTACACATAGTTCTGTAGATAGGAAAGATTTATGAAAAAATAATGCTAAAATATACATATTTGTACAAGTGAATTAATACAAAAACAAATATTTAGACAACCTCTGGGAAAAAAACTCTGACCTAAAGTTTGTCAGCCTCATTTGACAAATCAGCTATATTAGTTCTACCGGAGAAATTTAAGAATAAATCTAAAATTAATCAAGGTGTCGTTTGGCCATACAGCTATCAGAAAAAATATTCTTTTTGACAGCTGGTGAAAATACCCAATGTAAGTCAATAATTTAGGTCTGGCTTGTGACATTCAGCCCCTGGAGAGAATAGAAGTATCGTTAATTTACCTTTGACGTACACAAAAATCTCATCAAGTTTGGACGGTGCAATCAAAAAACTACACCACATAAATATTCCTTTTTTTCCCCCAAAATGGAAAACACTTGATCACTATTTTTTAATATTATAATAACAAAAAACTACGACCTGAGCTAGAAACTGTAGGTGCACCAACACGCCCTCAACACCCAAAGTGCTATTTATTTATCATCTACAATCTCCATCGTTAAATGCACGTGACAGAAAATAACAGGTAGTTTACATATGAGGGCAAAATTTGGGAAGAAATGACGACAATTACTCCAGACTGTATAAAAAAAAGAGCCAAAGTGCACAGCAGTCACAGTTCTGCATGAACTCGAACACACTGATTCAACCATTTTCAAGTATCTTTAACCCTTTAAAACCCAGAGCGACGTCATTTGTCTTGTTCCGCTTTCAGACACCACAAACCTCTGAAGACAGTAAAAAAAAATAAATTAAAAGACCATATTGATTTGAAATGTTCAGCAAATTGCAAAATTGGTAGATTTAGACAATTATTTTTTAAAAGCTAGTGGAAATTTTCTAGAATAACAAATTAATGATTATACTAATTTAAATATATATTTTTTTAAAGTACTTATTTAAGTCATTAATTTGTTTGTATTTTCTCTTTTTTTTAGCTACTTTTAATGTAAATTTCTTTTCACTAATTTCTCCCAAATTTTTGGTTCATTTCTAGTTCCATGATTTTTAAAGAAAAATTTGTCAGGTTTCACAGAGTTTAATTGGTCCCTTTTAATGCTACACCCTGCATACCTTCACCTAAAGCATTCCTTTAACCCTTTGAAACCTGAGTAAATTGGCTTCAAAAACATAGCAAGGAAGCAACTAGACATGAAAGAAGAAATTAAATTTTAAGAAATTATCAAAAAGTACAGTACCTGAAAATAAGTTTTAAACAACAGAAGATTACCTCAAAATTTGTAGAAAAAAAAACAATTTTAAACATGCAATAATAATTACAAATTGTTTTATAGGCAACAAATGAAGAATTGATTGAAAAGAAAAAAACTTCAAGTTTAAGAAAATGACCTGAAAAAAAACCTTGGAAAAAATGCTCAAAAATTATAATTATAATTATAATACTTCCTGTGTAACAATATTTTAAATATTCAACTATGATAATTCTAAGTAGTTTTTTCCCCCTACCATTTTCTTCTTTTTTTCCAAAACAGTTTCCCTAGCTTTTTCTAAATTATTTTCTATATCTACTTTTTTTTTTTTTTTTTAATTTGTGGAACATTTCTAACCAAGTTGCTCATTACCTCTTCTGTCATGTTTTTCAAAGGAAACTGCACCTTTTTTATGGTTTAAAGGTTTAAATACATGTGAAAGGTGTTTAAAGGCAGCACAAGAAAAGTGATTTCACATGGTTCAAAGGGTTAAAGAGCCGTGTTGGTGATGTGGTTTTACAACATGCCAATCCACTCCCTCCTTATGTTTAAGACTTAGCTGCCTTGACTGAGGAAAAACCTGAAAAGCAGCTCATACTGGACTTCCACTCGAGAACGAGTGGGACGTGAGTTGCAATAAAAGCTGAATCAACAGCTCCAAAGTCTAAATATCAACAAGCATACTTTACAGTACTTGCAGTAAACATACTCATCTGTTTTTGTTTTATTTTTACTGACAGGAGCTCCAGATGTCAGTCAGGCCACATGCTGTGCACGCTGTCATGCTACCTTCATGTTCAGGTGCAAACAGACCCTAATCAGCAGGGCGCGGGTGACTGTCCCACTGCCCGACCAGTGCGAATATGTTTGTTGTCATTAACTCTCGGCGCGTCTCCTGCAGGCCCGTTGGAGTCCTTTAAAGAGGCCAGGGTGGGAGGGATGAGGCTGTCCAGTTCCTGCCTGTGTCCCGCCTCCAGGAGCCACTCGTGAAACTTCACCTCCACCAGCTCCTGGAACTGACGCTTCTGCTCCCTTCACAACAGGACGGAGAAACGGGTTACTACAGAAAAACACCAGGTAAAGTGCACAGCAGGACAGAGGCGGGACGTCTGCAACCGTCTGTGTTAAAGCCTCTGGAAACACAGCCTAAAATATGAGCAGTGCACAAAGCTGAGTGTCAAATTAACCCTTTAATATGATAAACTCTTATATCGCTCTGTGCACAAAATGCGCTTTTCAAAATACGATACATTCATATTATTTTCTACTTTTATTGAGTTCGTTTTTAAATAAACATCAGTCCTAATCATAAATATCAAATATTAATCCATTTTCTGAATTTTAAACCTTTTAATGCCAGGTTTTTGTCATGATGCTACTATGATTTTAAAAAACACACAAAAAACGAATTATTTTCAGTATACTACATGCAAAGTAGATTGTTATTTTTTTAATATCACAGCCTGACATATGTCAATGATTAGTAACATTTTTATGCCTTATTATTTGTGCAGTGTGAAATACTCACACTCAAACACCTCTGCACACAAAATGCACTTTTCAAAACCAGGCTATAAAAAGACTTTTAGATTTAAATAATAATAATAATAATTTTCTACATGCTAAATTGATTGTGACAGTGTACCCAGTGGAAATAGCAAGTATTTCCTCTATGTGCCAAATATGGTAAAACTGTCGGATCAAAAACTGCAGTTTGAATTTGTTTCAATGGTGCATTTTTTTGCACTTAACAGTTTGAATGTAACATTTTAGTGTTCAGTGTATTTTACACTTCTTGTAGGAGCCGAGCTGGCAATTCAAAGATCAAACAAAAATACACAATCTTGCCAAAATGTATGCCATGTACATGAAAAATATATTAATTTATTATTAGATTGAAAAGCACGTAAAGCTGCTCAATAGAAAGCCTTTAAATGGGGTAAAATATGAGGGAAAAGTTATGAAAAAGTTTACTGTTAAAAATGTGTTGAGACCCTGAATATAGAAATAAATGAAAAGATTTTTCCCTCTTGAAGTAGCATCCCTGTCGCTCTCTGTGCTGCCGGGGTCAGGTAGAGTTAAAGCCCCTCCGGCAACTTTTCTGACACCAAATCCATCAGTGGACTCTTTAATATCTCACCAGCTGAGCGGCTAACTCACATCCTTATTGATTTTTGGATCGGCTGCTCTGTTACAACTTTCCACTGATTAAAATAGCACGCGGGATAAAGGAATTAACATCAGCGCGCACAGATGACCAGCTGTTCACACATCGAAGAGAGGGCTGCAGGAATGAGTCCTAAACCCGCAAAACGAGTTTGCATTTCGGGCACCGATTACGAAATGTTTGTCTTTTTTCTCAGTTTAAGTTGAATCAGAGGGTCGACATACTTCGTCTGTTACCGTATTTGTGGCGATTTCTTTTTAAAAGCTATTTGAATGAGCGCCCGCCTCCCCACGGGCAAATCTGACGCTGGCTCCGCTCCATTTCGCTCAAAGCGTATCAGCGAGTGCTGGGAGAGCAGTTTACACGGAGTGTAATCTGTCAGCCAGCAGCAGCAACCACAAAGTTGCCAGCTAAAAAAAACAAACTGACGGTTTAGGGTGCAAAAGCCATGAGCTGAAATACAATAATCTACATGGACAATAAAGTTCAGGAAATGATTTTATTTAATCCTAAACAACATTGTCTGTTTTATCGATCTCTGTTATGACTTGTTCTTTAAAAGTCTTTTAAAGTGCATCCTAAAAGGGCTCTACGTCTCCACTTACACGTTTTTTAAAAAAAAGGGCCAAATCACAACATTGTAGTCGCTGACTCCGTCGCCTTCATTTGGCTGATTTATTAATAATAAACTTTCTCTGCCTGACATGACTCAGTCCAGCCTCCTCGATCACAGCTGATCATCAGCTGATTAATCACACTGACAACGTGTCACTTTGTGGATCAAAGGAAAATTCTATATAGATTTAGCAACCTGTGACAATATTAATTTTAACATAGAAATGGCTCAAACAGTCTCCATTGACTTGTATGTGTTTGTATGGACCATGTGGTCGTGGAGACGTATACGCTGCTCTCGCCACTCAAATTCAGCGGCAGATCCAGCGAATCTTCTACCGCAGGAGTATGCAGGTGTGGTTCTGGTGCAAACCCACGATTTTGCAAGGGCACATGCATCCTGGGTTTAGCACCGCCCAAGGCAACTGTGATTGGTTTACAGAAATACAAACAAGCCAAAGTGGGTTTTTTTTTGTTTTCACCTTTGTAGCAGAATGATGATGTGCGCCTCCAAACCTTTTTCCAGCCCTTAGTAGCGGTGTGTAAAGGTAGCGTGATTTGACACTCACTTGTTGAGCCTCGCCTCCATCACAGTCTTCTGCCAGCTCTGTATCCTCTTCTGTTTTTCATCCAGCGCCGCCTGGTACGGAGGAGGTAACCCCCCCGGCACCTCACACGTGTCGCCCTCTATCTGGAAAGGCACGACCATCGTGTGAAACTCAGCCGGGGGCAGTAGGCGGTAGCAGCCGGGGTCCGGGTTGGATGACGTGTTGAGCGAGGGGTTGACGAGGCCCTCGGTCCCCAGAAGCAAGGGTCGATCCCAGGCGTTGGGGACCACGGCCAGCCCCGCGCTGGCCATGTGATCCTCCAGGGACGGGTAGAAGGTGTGGAACGGCCCCAGTGTGATGTCTGTGTTTCCAGGGAGGAGCAAGGGGCGAGTGGGCGTCAAGGCGTGGACAGTGCAGCGTGAAGACGCTCCGACGGCGACTCTACCGGCCACACACACCACCCGCAGGTTCTGGCAGCTGTGGATGTGGACGCTGGTCTCCACAGGACCCAGAACCACCGTGCAGTCCCGACATTTGTCCACACAGACGGATCTAAAGGAGCAAAAAACAACCTTGACAGATGATGAAACGTGTCCCAAAAATAACATCAAATACTAATAGACGCTGACTTTACCTGAGAGGTGAGAGGAGGTAAATGAAGGCATCTGAGCATCGGTGGATTTTGATGTTGGCCCCGGTCAGCCGGTCTGAGGATTTGGCCAAAGTCTGTTTGAAAACTTGTGACATCAGCACCATCTTGCTGCCAGGGGGAGCCGTGTGGGTGTTTCGGGCTATTTTGGCTCTCTTCATGGCTCCCTCCACTTCGCCATCAGAGGAAACGTAGACAGACCGGTATGGAAAGAGTGATGACTGTAAAGACGCACTCAACACTCTCCACTTTCCTCACTCTTCAGGCCTTTGCACACTGAGTCCATTTTTTTTTTTATCTGAAATTGTTGCACATCTAAAAATAACTATGACCTCACGCGTCAGTCACGTTTGCACACTGACTCGGAAACTTTCGTTCGTCATTTAAGTATTCTGAACAGGTTCAGTTTTCTGTGTTTTTCACATCAACAGTCTTCAGAGAGTTGTTTGAATCAAAATCAGTCACGAAAATGTGCCGGTGGTACACATCAGTGACAAGACAGAGGAACTGTAATAAAACTGAATATAAAGTGCACCTAATGGAAACATGTCAATTTCTCTTTTAAATTTCTCGTAAAAAATGTTTTTACACTCACACAAGGTGGTATTTCAAGGGATTTGAAAAGGCTTTATTTTGCAAAACTGCAATGGAAACATTTTTCAGTCTTTTCTAGGTCACATGATGCTGTGTCTGTGTGCTCGTCAGCAGGAACTGGCTCCCATGATGCAGCAGGAGCTACAAGAGCTGTTATTGCATCACATAACTGAGAAAGTTGAGCAGATCATCCAGAAGTTTTAAATCCACAAATTCACAAGTCCAATTTCCTGTGAAATTGTGGACTATCAGCTCCCAGAAATCCCTCATACGTTGTGAGTAAAAGTGTGGAGGCAGAATCAGTGTGCAAGGTTTCTGTGCAAAACTTTTTTCTTTTTGAAACGATGGATTTTAAAAAATGCATCTAAAAAACAGATTCTGTGTGTAAAGGCCTTTATTCTTTCCCCTTAAAATGACTTTGATTTTTTTTTTTGTTTTTTTTTAAACGGCAATACTGAATCTTACTCTAGAAGATTTTTCAGATACCTTGTTGAGCCCAGGCTAGTTTCTTGCCTGAGCGCAGGCAGGCGGTTATCCCAAACGGGTTGAGCGTGAGGTTCTGCTGCAGACACGACAGTAGCTTATGCAGGGGGAAGGAGCGGCTGAGTGTGGAGTAGCCGGATCGTGTCTGCAGTGGACCTTTGGTCAGCAGCCTGTGGACGGGCTGGACAGTTTTGCTGTGGCAGACCGAGCCCTCCAGGAGCAGGCCCAGGCTCCGCACAGCCTCCAGTGCTATCTGGAACGACAGAACTGTGAAATCAGCCAAAATGCGTCCAAAAATATGAACGGTAATTTGTTTTAGAGGTTAGTTTCAGTTAAAATTTAAAAAGAAGCACAAGTGATAGTGTCTGCAGAACATGTAGCAGCTGTTCTGTAAGCAAAGATTTAAAAGTGAAGTATTCAGAAAGCTCAGGGGAGCTGCAGGTTCAGGTGACAACTCTCTGTGTCTCTGTGTGTCCACAGACCTGACCGTCTCTGAGGGCCTGTCCAGACTGGGACAGCTGGCCCGGCTCCACCAGCAGCTCCAGCATCTCAGCGAGGTGGCTTTGCACAAATGACAGGTGGGCCTGATCATCCCAGTTCTGCAGAAACAAACAGCAAAAAAAAAAAAAAAAAAAAAGTGTGAGTGGCACATCACGATGACCGCTGGTGCTTTAAAATCCATCATGTAGATCAGGGACGCTCCGCTTGCTTTGTCTGGGGGCCACTGTTGCAAAATGAAAAGAAGCCAGTCTCAGCAGCCCCGGACATGTTTACAGGATTTAAAGATATTTCTAGGATTTTAACAAGTTCATAGAATTTTAGGAAATATTTAGGATTTAAGGATGTTTCTTAGATTGCAGGAATTTCTAGGATTTCAGGACATTTTAAAAGGTTTTTATGATGTCTCTCAGAATTTAGGATGGGTCTTAGCTAGGACCTCTGTCAGAGGATCCTCCACCTGCACTTTTTTAATAGACAAGCTTTGTTTTTATGCCGTTTTATCCACTCTGGCACCTTATGGATACTGAAAGTACAAAAACTATTCCCAGTGTGAATCACTCCCTATTTCTATTGTAATGGAAAATGGTTGGGGGGCCACCCAGAATCCTATTTGGGGCCAGATTTGGCCCACGGGCCATAAGTTGAGCATCACTGATGTAGATCAGAATTATGCAGTGTTGCAAAATGTTATATTATCCGTGTTTTGTCCTTCACAGTAAACGAGGACCTTGTTCTGGGAGCTGGTCTTGGCCTCTCGGTCTGACGGAGACGGGGAGCGGGTGCGATGACTCGGCCACTCTTCACCGATCAGAGAGGTGCGCAGAGACACGCGGTTCAGCTGCTGGATGTAGAGGAAGAGGAGGAACTGCAGCGTGTCCACAGACAGCTGGAGTGAAGAGGAGGAGAAGAAACAAGGTGCAGATCGACGTGCATTTGAATTTGAGAGCAGAGTTTGAATAACAGTGACCTCAGCCAGGGGCCAAACACAACAAAGCAAACAGCACGTCCTCACGAAAGAGCCAGACATGACACAAAGAGTTAACTGGGACACTGAGGTAGCATTTCATTCACAGGTAAACTGAGACATTTGCACAACTGTACCACACCCATCTTTTTTTTTTTTTTTTACCTTGCTCCTTTGTTGGTCCAGCTCGCTTTTGGAGGAGCACTGGGAGAGGCACTCTGCCCACTCCAGCCTCTCCTCCGGAGCGTGGCCTATCAGAAGGTCAAAGGTCTCAAAGTAGAGCCAAGCAAGGTCCTCTGGGAGCTGCAGCTTTCCACAGGCGATATGCCTCCACATGGGCCAGCCCAAAATGGGGAAGCAGCCGTCCCGTGTTCGCACGTAGATCGCCATCTTGCGAAGATAGTGCAGGCTGAGCTTGGAGGAGGGAGCCACCTAAAAATCACATTAATTCCAGTTTTTTTTAACAGCACCCAACAGGTGATATCATCATAGTAAATAAGTGGGAGGAGTATATTTCACCTGCAGGGCCCCCAGTAAAAAAGGCTCCATGCGCGGCCATATGCTCACGCCGTCTGCCTCCATGACTTAAAGAGAAAGGAAACAAAAAAGACACGATACACCGATAGGCAAGAATTTCACAGTGTGAGAGCAGTTTAGGTAAATCTGGGACTCTTGAATCACAAGGCATTAATGTGCATCTAATGCATTATATATTTAAACAGTAAATTTAGAGATGAACTGAGTGGAGAGCTAGGAAACCACCTTTCTCAAAAACCACCTGTTTTAGGACTGATCATACAGTTGCTCAAAAACAGTTTGAAGATAAGGGTTTATTAAAATTAACTCCTGAATCATGTGATTTGATATTCACGAGGGGACACATCACAATTCAGTGCACAAATAATACTGCTTTTGAGTGTAATACACAACGTCTGTTCAGACTGGGTAAAGGTGGTGTTCGTGGTGTTTGGGGTTGTGTTTTGTAATGTTCAGGGTGTCTACATGTATCAGACACTTAAATTTAATGCATTTTGAGACAATTTTAAGATTTCTTCTTAGAAACCAAATTTCAGACTGATTTTTGGAATAATATTTTTTTCTTATTCAAGCACTGCAGGTAAAATATAAATTTTAAAGCAATTTAGCTGCCACCTATCTCTGGTGCAATTGCTTTAAATTGTCACTGTTAAATAAAAAAATGAATAAAAATAAATAAGTATTTGGGTCAGTGGTAGGTTCAAAGATTTTTAACATCAGAAACTTTTACACAGAAGAGTATGACTCGTTTTGACAAATAAAAACATAAAAGATGCACAAACTAAATTAGACGAAATGTTTCTGGCAATTAAAACCTCACAAATTCAAATGTAATATTACTTAAGGCCTAATATTTATTACATTTAATGTAAGACTTTTTACGGACCTGCAGACACGCTTTACGACCTTTTCAAGATCATTTTTAACAAAAAGAATTCTGAAAAAAAGACATTAAAAGATAGTTGAATAAAGTTAGACAAGGTGTTTATGACTATTAATACCTCACAAATTCAAATGTCAGACTATTTAATAACTTTGAAGGCCTAATGTTTATTTTAACTATTTTTATTCTTTTAATGGACTACTTGAAAACCTGGAAATGTTGGATTACACTGTAAGAAATTGTAATTAGGCTGTTTTGTGACTGACAGGTTGTTTATTTGAAGGTGCTCACAGATGAGGAGAAAATGTATGGTTGCATTATATTTCTAAAAACTAAATTTACATGAATTAAACATGGAGACAAATATCTCTGTATAATGCTCCCATGACAACTAGCATCCAGGCTGCTAATGTCATCAACACCTGACTTTGCTTCAAGTTTGGCAGCTAACAAATCAGAGCTGTAAGTCACTTTAACCCAGTAAGAGAGGAGATAAATGTGCACAAAACCCACTTGTTGCTGCGGTGGGACATAAAAAGGTGGCGTGTTGCCTGGATAAATGCGTTAAATGTTGTTTTATGTCAAAGTTAATTTCACTAAACTAGTCAGGGCTAACTTAGCTGTTGTTAGCTCGCCGTGCTAACGTTAAGCAAACGGAGGAGGACAGGGGGACAGCTGTGTCTTTTGTCTTACTTTCAGCCTCTGTCCTCGTCCAGGCAGCGCGATTCCCGTCCCGATGGGTCACTCATAAGGGGAGTACAGACGGGTCCTGTCGGTGATCGGTGTGTTGTGATCGGAGGCAGCAGAGGCTCACACACACACAGCTGCTGCTCTTCCTATTTGGCGCGCTCCTCTCTGACACCCGAGCTGACATCTGTTGCGCGCAGCTCGCGGGGGCGCGCTTTAACCTCCGCCTTTGCGAGCTGTGTAAAGTCTGCAAAGTGCTAATTGTGCTGGATTTAGACAGTGGTGGACTGAGGGGCAAAGGGTGGAAGGAATAAAGTAAAAAGGGCACCAGCTGCATGTGGTTTTGGTACCAGCGAGCCACAAATCCTGCCTTTATAGCGCGTTATCACAATATCTCTGCAGGAAAGACACACTAAAAGGGCACTTTTGTGTACTTTCTCCATTTAAGGGCATCCTAGATGGCACTTTACTGCATTTTATCCACAGGGAAGGTTCCCCTGAGGGCACTTTGTTGCATTTGCTTCCCCAAAAGGGCATATCATCACATTTTTCTATTTTATGTTTATTTTTCTTCTCTCCCTCTCTCTATCTTTCTACACACACACACACACACACACACACACACACACACACACACATATATACCAAAAGGAGAAGGCACTTCGTCATGTGAGCTCTACTGAAAAAGTACCATTGAACTGCAATCTGAAGGGGCATCCTAGGGTACTTTATCACTTTTTCCTTCTAGACAGCCACCCTACAGGGCACCTTACCATATTTTCTCCACTAAAAGGGCACCCAGACCACTTTCTCTCAACTGAAATAGCACCTGGAGGACAATCCATTACGATTTGTCCACTGAAGAGCACCCACCACATTTTCTCCACTAAAAGGACACCCGAGATGGCACTTTATTATGTTTTTTTTTTCATTGAAGGGCACCTAGAGGGGAAAGTTATCACCTCTCCTCAATTTGAAGGGCACCCTAAAGGGCACATTATTACTTTTCCCCTAGAGGGCATCCTGGAAGGGCACTTTGTCATGTTTTCTCCATTAAGTGTGTGCAGGCATTTTATTATTTTTTTTCTACTGGAAGGGCACAGTTGGTGGTACTGCATCAAGTTTCTCCACTGGGGCACTTCATCATGTTTTGTCCATGTAAGGGTCCCTTTGAGGCACTTTATAACATGTTTTCTATTGGAAGGGTACCAATGTGGGCACTACATCATTTTTGCTCTGCTAGAGGGCACTTTACTTTTTCCAAAGATGGGCACTTTGTGGGGCACTTTGTTATGTTTTCACCACTAGAAGGCCAACCTGGAAGGACACTTTATCATGTTTTCTCTATTTAAGGTGTCCTTGCCGGCACTTTATTACATGTTTTTCTACTGGGAGGCCACTGCATCGTGTTCCCTTTGCTAGAGGGCTCTTTAAGATTTCTCCATTAATGGGCACTCTGTAGGGACATCATTACGTTTTCTCCACTAGAGGGGCACCCTGGAAGGGCACTTTATCATGTTTTCTTGATTGAACAGTCCTCTCATGAGCACTTCATTACTTTTTTTTTTTTTTCTGCTGGAAGGGCACTGTAGTGGGCACTTTATCATGTTTGCTCTGCTGGAGGGTATTTTAGGATTTCTCCGCCGATGGGCATTTTGTGGGGCACTTCATCACGTTTTCTCCACTTAAAGGAGAACTTAGAGGGCACTCATATTGGATCTGCCACATAAAGTTATTTAAATTAAAAATGATGCATGTTTCTTTAAGAGTGGGCGGGGTTTGGACTGAGAGGCGGATTCAGCGTCATCAGGTGGGCGGGCTCTCTCTGACAGGAGGAAGAAGCTCTTGACTGGCAGCCGGGATCCAACCTTCAAAAGCCGGCTGATCTGTTTTCGCTCCTTCCTTTCAGAAACACCTGGATCCATGGCTCACAAAGGGATGAACCTCTGCCATGTGTGCTGCCTGCTGCTCTACGTTATCACGGCGGTGCTGGCCGGGTGAGTCCTCCGTGTTTGTGTGTGCGGTCAGGCAGCATCGCCAGGTGGTACACATGTTTCACTGTGATTGGTCCAGACCGGTCCTACATGTGTGGAGCCAACTGGATCAGGATCACACACCGAGCTAACCTGCTTAAGACTGTTTTTACGTGTTTTATTGTTATCTAGCGTTATCTTCAGGATCGTACCTGCCGTGTTTTGAATGAGTAGTTAGCTTGGAGTTAGCTGTTAGCATCCATAACGTCACCAGTGAAGCTCAGCCGGCCGGCTTCCCTCTTTGTGGCTAACTAGCTGCTTGTAACCAAAATAAATCACCTTGTAAACATAATAACAGTTCCCCGGCTGCTGTTTATATTAAATTTGACATTTTTGCTTTATCGGTGTCTAAAATAATGGTTGTTAACGTTACCTTCCTGTCTTTTGTAGGCGAGATTTTTATAAGATTTTGGGGGTGAGCAAGAGTGCATCAATCAGGGACATAAAGAAGGCCTACAGAAAGCTGGCTCTGCAGCTACACCCCGACAGAAACCCGGACGACCCAAAAGCTCAGGATAAATTTGCAGATTTGGGAGCAGCTTATGAGGTGAGTGTATTGTTGTGTGCTTCGTGCTCGCGATAGCTGGACACTCTTTCAACTTATTTTGAAACCTAAAACTTCAAACTTTCTTTGCATAGCTGTTATTAAACTGTGAATTTAACAAACAATAGATGTATTTGTGTTAATATTTTGTGCGGAAGAGCCGGAGGCAGTGATACAAAAGACTTTTTGAACGTTAGCTGTTTGGTTGTTGTTGGAAACGGCTCGGGCGCTGTGATTGGTCGACTAAACCGTGTGGCTGCTTCTGATTGGTTGTTTCGCTGTAACAGCTGGTATTCTGGAAAAACAGACGTGGATTAATCAGGAGTGCATTCAGATAACATCTGCAGGTGTTTCCCTATCAAATTTTCACATTTGCTCCGCAAAAATAAACTGGTTGAATGTAAATAGGTGCATTTACTCAATTTATCTGATTTCCATTTTGTGCAACTTTATACTTCTGCTCAGTGGTGGAAGAATAAATAAAGAAAATAAGGTAAATAAAATAACAGAGATCAGTAGGGATGGGCGATAATAGCGATTTTTCAGGTCATTTTTGCAATAACGATATTCTTGATATGAGAAAAATGCTGAAAAATATTACACCATTTGTTTCAAGAATATTACAACAAAATTGGTAGAAAATGGTAGAAACCTCAGAGTGGGAGTGTAAATAATTAGTGGCAGAATGTACATAAGTACATGTACACAATTACTGCACTTCAGTACTTAATTTATTTTCCAGTGGGCAGCTGTATACTTCTACTGTGTGGTGGAAGAATAAAAAACATTTATGGTAATGAAAAAAACTATGATAAGTAGGGGTGGGCGATATGGCCCTAAAATTACATCATGATATTACAGAGCATTTTTGTGATAATGATAATTGTGATCAGTAATAAGTTCAGTAAAAACTAAACAGAAAATATCTCTCATTTCTTTAGTTTGCAAACAACAAAAAACGGGTTGTTGTTGCCATGTATAATGGTATGATGTCATTTCAACAAGTCAAAATATTGATTATCATGATATGAAAGTTTCTTATAATATCAAAATCAGATTGGTATTTTCGTGAATGCTGCGGCACATGAACAGCTGTACGGTATGATGCAAATCACAATGCAAATTAATACTGCTTTTGAAAACACTCTGATATTGAAGTCTGTGTAAAAGAGGCGTTTGAGTTTGTTTTTTTGTAATTTACATTGTAATAAATACAGTGTAGAATTTGTTACCCTGTGTCTGACAGGTTGTGTATTTGTAGGTGCTTTCAGACGAGGAGAAAAGGAAACAGTATGACACGTACGGAGAGGACGGACTCAAAGAGGGTCACCACAGCTCACACAACGACATCTTCTCCAGGTTGGTTTCATGTGCCACTGAAAGTCAATAATAGGCTTTATTGTATGCGGCTGAATGGTTAATGTAAAAGACAAAGAGTATTTCTCACTTGATCGTGGTACTGTTCAGCCCTGCAGATAGTTTGGTCATATTTGGTCACATTTTCGTCCTCCACCTCAGTACAGTTGAGATGAGAATAATGAATAATAATAGTAATACATTTTATTTATAGAGCGCTTCTCCAAAAGTAAAAAAAGATCAAAGAATACATTCAAAACATAATAAGATACACACAACATTAAAAAGTATAATTGTGTTTGTGGTGCACACAGCACTGAAAGATTACAGCTAAAAAAAACATATTTTTTCTTTACCAAAAGAAAAAGTTGACATCTCCACTGCTGACGTTGTGTAATGTGGATTATTGAGGTTGATGGGTCAAACTGACCCAAACTGAGTCAGTGTGACACTGATTCTCAAACCAAACATGGCTGTTTTATTTGTTTGTTTTTTTTCCAGTTGGATTTTTCAGTCATTAAACCAAAAAAAGACAGAGAGAAAGCTAGACATCGATCGCAATAACTGAGAAATTGTCTTTGGATTTTAATCCTTCTGTGCCAGCGTCAGCTGTGGCATTATGTTTTTGGGTTGTCTGTTCATCCCATTCTTGTGACCGCAGTATCTCAGGAACGCCTCGAGTGAATTTCTTCTAAATTAGCAAAAATATCCACTTGGACTCAAAAATGAAATTATAAGAATTTGGTGGTCACTGAGACCTCATAAAAAAAAGTTTTGCAATGACTTGGAAATTCATGCACTAACTCTGATAACATTTCACACGTCTAACAGAAAAATGATGAAGTGATGACATTTTAAATCCAGAAGGTCAACTTTACTGTGACATCGTAATGTTCTGCAAAAACATTTTTCTGTCATAACTAAACGTCATATCTGAGGAACAGAAGGGGAGACATTTGGTCGGATACTGAATTGGGGACACTTTTTTTGAGACTGTGCAGATTGTAGAAATCTTCTGTGCTGTTGGGGTAAAGATGTGTTTTATGACAAAAAAAGTAAACTTAATTCTTTTTTATAAATGTCCTGTGCTGTGTTTATGGAGTCTTCGTTACGTATATTATACGAGTCTGGACAGACATGGATTTAAAATGCAGCTAGACTGGGTGGCGATGTTTTTGTGTTTCTGGGATATTTCCTTAAATATGCTCTAAAAAAACACGGATATTAAATGTTCTGGCTCTCAGTTATTGGTAGCTGAGAGTTTTTATAAATATTTGCAGAGACAGGATGATGATAATAAAAGTCCCAGATTAAATTGTGTTTTTGCCCTTCTCTGTCTGCACTAAACGTCTCCTCTTCCTCTGTCCTCCTTCTGTAGCTTCTTTGGTGACTTCGGGTTCATGTTTGGCGGTAACCGACAGCAACAGGACAGGAACATCCCCAGAGGAAATGACATCATACTAGACCTGGAGGTCACGCTTGAAGAGGTGTACTCTGGGAACTTTGTGGAGGTGAGGAGGAAATCCTGTTTTCTAAAACCCCCTTTTTCCCCAGCACAAAGAAAGAACAAAAAACGCCAACATCTGGCTTTTTAATGCAATGGGAAAGATTTGAATCTGTATTCACACCCAAGTCAAATGACTCTGCAGTAGTCACGGGTGTTTATCTCCTCCAGGTTTGATCAGCATTGACGGAAACACAACACCGGAGTGAGCGCGCTCATTTTAGCTCCTTAACCACTTACCGTCTGTCTCTGTCAGGGCCGTGCTCAAACATCGAATCCACATTAGTCTGCGCCGAGTTTGAAAGAGACACCGAATAAGTGAGAGATATAAAAAGAAGTAATCATCTCAAAGTTTTCAGTCCTCTGTCCATGCTGCTCCCTACTGTTTACCTGTTAAAGGATACATCAAACAACACTCACGCACACACACACACACACACACTCCTCTGCTGCGGAGCCGTGTACACAGCTCCGCTCTACTGGCAATGAGAAAGCAATCTATCGTCTCTTTTTAACAGGTTTAAGTTCACAACCTGCACTCATTAAACATATCTGAATTTTGCAATACAAAGTGGGATCGGTCACAGCTGTGTGTTTGATTGACAGACATTGATTTTTTTTAAGCTGTCAGTCAAAGGTTTGCAGCTGATGTATCATGTGATCTTCTCCCTGCTAATTCACTTTTGTTGATGATCTTTTCTGAAACTGCTTTGTGTCACAGGTTGTGCGTAACAAGCCTGTAGCCAAAGAGGCCCCCGGCAAGAGGAAGTGCAACTGCAGACAGGAAATGAGGACGACGCAGCTCGGACCTGGACGCTTCCAGATGACTCAGGAGATGGTGTGCGACGAGTGTCCCAATGTAAAGTAAGTCACTGCTTGTGGGCCAAACTACTATTGTCATAACCGTCCTCGATAATGCTGGGAACACACCTGACTATTAAAAGTTAGATTGCAACCCAGACTTGATCATCGTATTTCGTACCGCTGTGCCAGCGGTGTGAAAGGACGTCCTGTCCTCTGAGTGGACACGGTCTCCCCTTCTCCTCCAACCACCTTGTTTTGAAGTGCAGTAAAAGTCGTGTGGATCGTATGAATTTAACGTTGCTCTTTTTTAGACATTGTTTTTATCTGCTATCTTATTGATTGAAATGAGCTCAGTAAAAGATCTCATCACTCTAATAATGTTCTCTTTTACCTCTCCAGAAATGGTTGGATTTAAATAATAATCATTTTATTAAGCAAAGAAAACACAAGTTTTATCGCGGTTTAAACTTTGTTTGAGTTTGATTTAGAGGTCAACAGACCTGGCAGATTATCGGGGCCGATATTTGGCATTTTGCAGATTATCTGCGTCTCCGTTTTATTTAAAGGATTGCTGATAAAATGAATTGATGAAAAAGTGTTTATATAACACGCATCCAACAGCAGGGAGGACAGTCTGCCGCGAGTTAGGCTTAGAAGAAGAAGACAAACCAGTCAGAGACATGTTTCAAACAAAGCTCATTTTCCCTCAATATGTCCGTCTGAAAAATAAAATCTAGTGTCTGAATGTTCAGAGGATATGTGGCTTGTTAATATTGGGTCCAGTTTTTACTTTGCAACTGTCCTAAAATACTTTTAGAGGGGCGCTTATTTTAACTGTATGGGGGCTGCAGTCTCTGGTGGTGTTGAATTGTATTTTGGGTTATACTGACTGGTGTTTCTGTTGTTTTGTCCACTGTATTTATATTCATGAGGATGGCATAAAGAATAGTAACACATCTTTAAGATGAAAACTACATCCTGTAAAATCCTCACACAGTTGAATCATCACCTCAGTCCCAACAAAACTGATCATTATAACCTTTATTACTGCAGCGATATTTGATTAAAGCGCATTTGTTTTGGCCGGATGTGCCTGATAAACTGGCAGCTGAGTGTGTATTTGACGTTGTACAAGCCTAACATCACAATAAGTGTTTTTTATTTTGTGCTTTTTTAATCACAGGCTGGTAAACGAAGAGAGGACCTTGGAGGTAGAAATTGAACAGGGAGTGAGGGACGAAATGGAGTACCCTTTTATTGGAGAAGGTAATTTAGTGTAAACCCTGAGGTGAATCATTTTTGTTTGTTTTTCCAAATATTACCTGTTGTTAACGTCATGTGTGTGACCGCAGGGGAACCTCACATCGACGGGGAACCTGGAGATCTGCGATTCCGCATCAAAGTGTTGAAGTATGTGTTTCCTGCGTGTCTGTGGTTTGAAATGAAATACTGCAGAATATAACATACATAATATAAAAGTGTCGCACAGTAACGTGATGTGGGGATGCTTTTCTTTTCAGACATCCTGTGTTCGAACGCAGAGGAGACGACCTGTACACCAACGTCACCATCTCCCTGGTGGAGGCGCTGGTCGGCTTCGAGATGGACGTCGTACATTTGGATGGACACAAGGTTCTGCACACGCCTGATATTTTTACAGAGCTCAGTGCCTAAAGGGGGCAGTTTTAAGATTCACGTTATTAAAGACTCTTTTCAGTACAGGAGTACAGATCTGGTTAAGAGATGTTTACTGTCCAAAAGATTAAAAAAGGGGATTAAAAGATGTGTTTCTGTTGTTGGGGTTAGATTTTAAGAATGTGAATTTAAGAATGTGTAATAAGCTATTGAGTTTTAAACGAATGGCCTATAAGGCTGTTTTTGAGAGTTACAGATTGAATTTGTTTTTGCTTTTCTCATTTTTATTATCATATTCTGCGGGGCAGCTTAATGTAATGCAGGATTTTATGTAGGATAAGCAAATATGAGCCTGTACCTTTTCAGTCATTACCACAATGTACATGCTGTTATCTGAAATGTATGTACTTGTACTTTTTGTACAGTAGAGTGATTAGAATGACTGCATGTGTGTTTTTCGACAGGTCCACATAGTGAGAGATAAGGTCACTAAGCCCGGAGCTCGAATGTGGAAGAAAGGAGAGGGTCTGCCGAACTTCGACAACATCAACATCCGAGGTTCGCTCATCATCACCTTCGATGTGGAGTTCCCTCAGACGCAGCTCGATGATCAGCAGAAAGACGGTGAGAGTCAACAAAGGGTTAAAGGACACGCTGGGACATTTGTGGTGACAGGAGCTGTCTGAGGGATATGTTACTATTTTATTTTTTTACTGAAGTTTTTATTGAAATCAAACTGGTACACGTCATGCAGCGCAGCAGACTGAGATTTTTCTTCTTTTTATTGTTTTAGACAGCAAAGTTTGAAAGAGATAAAATTAAAAAAAAGAAAAGAAAAAAGTCTATGTTGCAAAATTAATCATGCAAGCAACCACAGCACCGGCAGTATGTTTTCTGAAATGCTGTAGAGTTTTGACCCTCAGGGCCACCGTAGATCAGAGCAAACAGAATCACGACACATTTTTGTTTTTTTCTGATAACTGTTTTCGTTGCCGTAGTTAAGCGTTGTTTTTGTGCTGTTGCAGGTATCCGCAGTCTTCTGAAGCAGGGATCTGTACAGAAGGTTTATAACGGACTACAAGGATACTAACACACCAACAGCCTGAACTGAGTTATCTGACACACACACACACACACACACACACACACACAGATTCAGACACCCACACACACACACACACACACACACACACACATCCTCAATCAACAGGACCTCGCTCCACGATTCTGGCCAGGGTGTATTTATTATTTTCAGATTGTTCTCAGGATGGCTCAAACCCAATTTGTTTTTAATGTCCCACGTTTTGACAGCCGCGGCACAGTTGCAGATGTTTTATTTGCGTGTATAAACGGAGAGGATTTCGTGTCTGTTGTGCTTTTTTTGTCCCCCACATTATATTGTAATACGGCCCTTTTTTTGTCTATTTCTACAAAGCAAATTCACTTATTTCTGAGTGAAGTTAACCCCTCGAAACCTGGAGCGACATCATTGTTCTTCTGCTGCTTTTGGACACCTTTCACAAGTATTAAACCTTTGAGCCCACAGCAAAAAGCTGCGATTTCTTTTGAAAATATGGGGAAAAAAGGCCGTGTGCAGTTGGGTAAGAAATGTTCCACAGATTTCAATAAATTAATGATTTAAAAATTGATTTAAAAAATTTTCAAGGGAAAAACAGGAAAATCTCATTGGAAAAATATTTCTAATTACATATTTTTAATATTTTGTTATAGGATTATTATTAATTTTCCCTTGTAAGTTTTTAGTTAAAAATTTCAAAAATTGCAATAAATGAGGTAAACTAAATGTATTCAATCAAGCTGGGGAAATGTCTTGGAGGAAAAAGAAAAATTTAGGGGGAAGCTATATTAATAATTATTATGATTACATATTTAAAATGATATTACAGAATTATTAATTTAATTTTAAGCACCTTTTCAAGGTCATTTGCATTGTAATTTTTTAAAAACTTTTTTTTGTAATTTTCAGGAAATTTTCTTTTACTTTTTACTAATTTATTGGTGTTTTTGGGTTATTTTTTCTTTGCCTTTTTTATTACCATCTTCCATGTTTTTGAAAGAAATCCAGATAAATTGCTCGGGTTTCAAAGCGTTAAACACTGTCGACTAACGTGTCAAGCTCTGTATCTTTCTGGGTACTCAACATCTGCAGAAGGATGAACTGCTGAAAAACCCAAAACGAAGAAGAAAATCCCTCACAGACTTTTGAACAAATTTGGGGCTGTGCAAGAAAAGACGACATCCTGCTCTTTTTCTTAGTTTGACGAATGTACCCTCCTCACCTGTAGACGACTTCACTCCGGTTAGACTCCTCTTCCTTTGTAAATAGGACAGAACAAAGCTCATCTGTTGTTGTGTTTTCCTAATTTTATGTCGGCGCTTCTGTTTACACGTTGCAGCAGGAGAAATGTCCACATCGCACATCCCCCCCGAAGAGTTGACCTCTTCAGTGAGACGGTGAACTTTAACATTTTTGGAGGACTTTGGGGCAGTTTGCACGTCCTCCACAGCCACTGTAGGAAAGTTTTGTTTCACACACCTGTGACTGTGTCCCTGTCCGGCTGAACGCCTCTGACCGACGTCCTCGGCGGGTGTTGCCGTTTGGTTTAAACGTGGTTTTAGGATTCTCTCTGTTTTTACTGTCGACTGCAACGCTGCCTCCCGATGTTCTGAGAGTGTCATGGCCTTAGGGGATAAATGTACTTTTGACTGACTATGAATAAAGATTTCTACAAATTCTGATGAGACGTCGTACCCCGAATTCTCCACTAGATGGCATCAGAGTCCAGTTAGTGGCTGAACTCAGCGAGAGACGTTAGAGACGCTGATGGACTTTTTTTTCGTATTTGAATTTTAGAAAGAGATGCCTGAGAAATCTAAAAAATCATGAAATGTTTGAGTCATCAGAGTTTCCTTACTGATCATTGGTTTTTGTTTCTGATCTTGAGAGCATCACGTGTGTTATGGTATTTTGAAAATTAATAGGCTACAGCAGGAAAACTCAAAGCGCTTTGCTTTGGGGCCACTTTTGCAAAATGACAGGAGGCCAGGGGCCACAGCCCCGTACATGTTTTGAGAATATCAGGACATTTCTCAGATGTTAGGACTTTTCTAGGATTTCAGGATTTTTTTGGTACTTAAGGACATTTCTAAGATTTCAGGGCATTTCTAGGATATAAAGACGTTTCTCAGATTTAAGGACATTTCTAGAATTTGACAAATTTACTCAGATTTAAGGACATTTCCAGGAATTCAGGACCTTTGTCAAGTTATAGGATATGTCTGGACTTTTTGAATGTAGGACATTTCTCAGATTTTAGGATGTTTGTTGGATTTTAGGATATTTCTAGGATTTTCTTTGTTTGTTTGCTGTTGTGTGTGTGTGTGTGTGTGTGTGTGCGCGTGCGCGCGCGCGTGCGTGTGCATTTCTAGGACTTCAAGACCAGGCCTTTGAATGTGCCCTCTCCACTGGGTTCAAGTCTGAAGACGGAGCAAGTGGACAATTCTGTCTGAAATCCGGAAACGAAATATCTTTGTGAACTAAAACAACAAATTTGTGAGATGTACAGCCAAAAACAATTTGCTAAAAGATGCTTAAACTCTTCGAAGAGATCAACTGCAAAGTGATGTGATAATTCTTTGTGGCTTTCACACTTTCCGCTTGTCGCAAAAAAGCTCAGAAAATTTAACTTTAACTTATCTTGCAATTACGGAAAACGCAGACAATGGGATTGTAAATGGAAATCTCAGGAAAAGTTTCGGAAAATTAAATATACCCTGAAAGTTTTGGAAAAGTTGTAGAATATGTTTCACAAGCCTGTATAATAACGTCAGATTTTTTCAAGGACCATCTGAAATTTGAAAATCTAAAAATTATTTCTGCTTTTGCAGTTTCTGGCTGTGAGAAACTGTGTAATTTTTTTTTTTTTTTTTTTAAGAAAACATACCTTTCAAACCCTGTTGGCTGGGGCCTGGGAATGAATGTTTTCCTTTAAAAAATGACCAAAAAACTGGGAAAAAAAGAAAAGAAAAAAAAAACACATTTATATAAAAAAAACACCAAAAATGTAGATAAAATAAACACCAAAAAGTTTCAAATGAAAAAAATGGCCAATATCTTTACAGGAAAAAGAAATCAACAAATAATAAAGAAAAAAAACTGCCTTTTTTGTTGTTTTTAAAGACAACATGCCTTTCAAACCCATTTTCTTTATAAATCTGCATTAAAATAAGCCAAAGTACAGCCTAAAGCCAAATATAAAACATGCTTCAAAAATTACTTGACCTGTCCCCATCCCTTCTCACAAATAACCAGCAGTCCCTAAATTATATATAAATATTCAGCTCTAATCCTGCTCTGAATTCATTATATTTTTGAAATAATATATAATTAAAAACAAATATTTTGTATTTAAAACTTGCCTTAAAGTCACAGAAATTTATTGGTAAAATGTGACTGAACTGTGGACCCTGTACCAAACATATTGGAGCATTTGTCATTATAAAATATTGATTATTGCAGCTTTAATGTTAAAAGCTAGAGGGTGCATGTAGTCAGTGAAGGTCTGCACAAGTGTAGATGTACGTGTGTGTGCGTGCGTACGGCGTGCATGCATGCGTGTGTGTGTGTGCGTGCGTACGGCGTGCATGCATACATGTGTGCGTGCGTGCGTGCGTGCGTGTGTGTGTGTGGGATCCATGTGATAGAGGGAACGACCCTTAAAAACGTCTTGACCTTGTGACCCCTCTGTGGTTTTACTTCTCTGTCTGTTTTACAGTAACGGCTGCCGTCTGAACACAAGTGGTTCACTGTCGCAGACACGTCCCCCCGCCTGCACGTCGTGGGTGGAGGGCCTGTGGGTGGAGGGCCTGTGGGTGGAAGTCTGTCTGCAGGGGTGGAGCGGGGGATGTCCGCAGAAACATATCCACCATGGTGAGTTAATGGTGTGGTGAGTGGAGCGCACATCTGCCCACCAGTGTTCAGACTGTTTGAGTGTGTACGAATCTCCCACAGCAGATACTGCGTGTGTGTATTGTCCGTACAACATGTGTTTATGAACGTGTGTGTGTGTGTGTGTATAATGAACTCCCACAGAGATAGTAGGGCTGTGGTGAAGGGAGTTTCCTCCCCGGCCCGCCACACATCCCGGAGTCATTTTCAGACCGAGGAGGCTCATGAGAGGAGAGGAGACGCTTTGTGAGGAAACTTCTCGCTGTCTCACCTCACAGCTTTTTAGAGTCTAATGTGACCGCGGAGATTCAGACCTCTTTAACCCTTTAACACCTGGATCATCGTCTGTTTTTGTTCAGAGATCTTTTCACAAGCGTCTAATCCTCTGAAACCTGAGAAAATTTGTTTTATTTATTTTTTTAATATATTTTTTCAATTTTATTTTTATTGATTCCTTCAGACATCAGGAACAGCAACATTAATATTTTTAGATAAATCACTCACTTGCTCTGAAAAATGACAAAATAAAAGGACAGTATCGTACAGTTGCATAAGTGGAAACAACAACGCAACAATAGACTACGTAATGAAAAAGACAGTTACATACATAATCATGTACAGAAATAATTAATTAAAGAAAGAAAAAGAAGAATAAAAATTAGCAAGTTGAGTGATTTTTTTTTTTTTTTAAGATTTGGGAAAAAGGCAACTTGGAAAGAAAGAAATGTCTCGCAATTTGCAAAAACCAAAAAAGTAATAAAGTGATAAAACCATCTGAAAATTAGCTGGGGGGTTATTTGATATTAAAAAAGTGGGGATTAAATGTGCAAAAACTTTCATTTATGAATTTTATCATACATTTGGGGTTTTTTTACAAAATAAAATTTTTTTCAGCATATTTTTTCTTTTTTTGCACATTAAGATCATTTTCTGTTTATTTCTACTTCCTTTTTTTAAAAACTTTTTTTTTTTTTTACTTTTCGTTGCTTATTTTGAGTAAAATTTCTTGTAACTTTTTGTAAAATTTTTTTTACATTTTTGGATCATTTTTTGTTAGGTTGCTCATTGCCTTCTTCTGCTAATGCCTTTGACAGAAATCAAACCACTTTGGTATTAAAGGGTTAAGGTCACAAAAATAATACACACAAGCTGAAGTTTGTGCTGCAGCGATCGACCAGTTTCAAGGATACCAAGTATGAAATTTGGCAGTTATCAAACCGCGTACGTTTACTTTTCTATGGTAGTGAACAACTAGACCAAGAATTTCATCTTTATTTTACCTATTTTAAAAAGGGAAACTGTTTTTCACATATTTCCAGGGGTGCTTCTAGGATTTTAGGACTTCGGGGGCTCAGTCCGAACCTCTGTAGGGGGTACAGAGAGATCCTCCTTTTTGATGAGCAAGATCAATTTTGATGCTTTTTCAGGTTTAACCTTTTGAAACCCAAACTGGCTGCTCTTCTTTCAAAAACATGGGACGCAGGCGATGAGCAACTTAAAAAGCTGGAAAAATGTCTAGAAAACTATGTTTATAATTGTCACAATTACATATTTAAAATTATGTGAAAATATTATTGTAATTTTATTGAAGCACTTTTGTTTCAGGTCATTTCCTTATTTGTTTGTTTTACTCTCTTTTTGCCGATTTTCAGGTAATTTTCTTGGACTTTTTACTGATTTCTTGCTGATATTTGGGTTAATTTCTTGTCAAAAAATAATTTTTGAAATTTCTTGAAACTTATGGAACATTTCTTATAGAGATGATAATTGTCTTTTCTCCCTTTTTTTGTAAAAAAAAAAAAAAAAAAATCTAACCAATGTGCTAAAGGTTCAGAGGTTAAAATACTTGTGAAAGGCATCCAAAAGCAGCACAAAAAAGTGATGATGATCCAGGTTTCAAAGGGTTAACAGTTTACAGAACATGCAAACACCCACAGTCAACAAATTTTGTGCAAATCTATGATGGAGACCTTAAATACTAGCATCAACTGACGGGTCAGAAGCCTTTCGGTGATGTGTTTTTTTTTGCATGTGGCGTGACTAAAAACAATAAGGTTGAAAAAAACTGACAAAAGAATCAAAAATTTACTCAATGAAATTTTTAAAACTGTCATTAAAATGTGAAAAATAGTCAAAAAATCTCAACTTTGAGTTTGAGAGTGAAGAGAGTTTGGCCGAGCGCGGTGAATAATGTAGGCAGAGTTACTTTACAACTTGCTAAAAGGGCACCGACTGTCCAAACCGACCCCGCTCTCCCCTACACGAGGCAGCTGTGTGTGACCCTCTCTCCAATCCGTGACTCCGAGGACAGAGAGCGGGCTGAGTTATGCCGGGGATTTACCAATCCACCGCAAATAATATCTTTTTAACCACTTGTAATTACAAATTGCAGAGCACATGAGGGCAGCATTGCCTCTTCAATCACATCGCTCCCTAAATCACTTTTTATTACCCACAACACTCGCCAGAGTCTTGTTTGTGTGTGTGTGTGTGTGTGTGTGTGTGTGTGTGCGCGTGCGTGTGCAGGAGAACGCCTGCACTTGCCAGTCGTTGATGCAGATAAGCACAGGGATCACACTTGACCCTGAGTGTAATGACTTATAAGCGTAGCTGCAGGGTTAAGAGAGGCACAGGCTAATTGAGCAATCTCTGTGTGTGTGTGTGTGTGTGTGTGTGTGTGTGTGTGTGGTGGCGCCAATGGGTGTTTTGACCTGCTCTGACTCGGCAGTGTGCTCGGTTAATGGTGCCTGACCTGTCAAATGCAGGGTTTTGTCAAGACGGAGCATTACTCAGAGCAGGACACGGAGACGCTCACAGACGTTTCCCAAACTTTTGTTGTCTTAATATAAATTTTAAAACATGGAACAAACTTGTTAGAAGTCTGCAGGGAGATCTAAAAGCAAATATAAGTATTAATTAGCTGCTTTTCACAGTAAAAATTTAAAAAAAAACTACATATATATAAATATATATATAATAATGTTGAGTTGTGGGGGGTTTTTTTTCTATTTTTTTTCTGATAATTTTCAGATTTTTGCCGATTTTTTTGAAGTATTTTTTAGATAAATTGAGGTGTTTTGGTGTTTCTTTTTTAAAATGTTTTAAAAAAAAACATTTTTTTTATGGTGTGTTTTTTTCAATAAGTTTGAGGTATTGTGGTGTTTTTTTTATTTTTCTTTTTTTTAAATATAATTATTAGGGTTTTAAATAAAATGTCTCTGCATTGGGTACTTTTAATATTTAAGTACTTTTTTTCTGATTTTACCTTCTTACTTTTACTTAAGTAACTTTTTCAATGTAGCACTTCTACTTGTAACAGAGTATTTTCACAGTGTAGTATAAGTACTTGTACTTCAGTAAAGAGACTGAGTACTTCCTCCACCGCTGGTTATCGATGCTGTGAATCACCAACAATGCCGAGTCCAGAGAGGACAGCAGGAGAGAGAGAGAGGTGGGGGGGGCGAGAGGAGGGAGAAAAAAAGAAAAAAGGACTGCCCGAAATAAGAAATGTTGACGGACAAAGCCTGCAATTTGCGGGATCTGAGCATAAAGCAAACAAAGGGCAGCTTTTGTAAGGAATAATGCATGTCAGCCGTATCCTTCTCCCGCCACAGCTTTGAACGCTGCTGGGGACGTCCATCGCTCCACTGTGTGTGTCGTGGTGCTATATATTAAAGCCAGTCACCTCAAAGGGAAAAGCCTCAACTATTCAACAATTGAATGGCGGGGCTCTCATTATGGCCGGTGTGTGGGCAGGAAAAAGTGGCTTTGGGGGTTTTCGATCCGGCGACTTAAAGCCCTCCTGTTAGCTGGGACGAGCGGCTGTTTATCCCTGTGCCTTTCTGGGGGCTAAACATAGTCAGCTGTCATTATGGATCTCACTCTCTCTGTCCTCCCCCGCACTAACATTTATTTATTTCTCTCCCAATTTTGTCATCTAATGACCCGTGTTGTGTTGTTGTTTGAAGGGGGCTGATGGCGCTCCGCTCTCCCACATCCTGAGGAGGAAAAAAAGGGGGCGGCGGGGATACTGGAGGGCGAGCGCAGGACAAACAGAGCTGCAGACCACCTATAGGGATGAAAGCCACCAGAGTGCGGACGCATTCCTCGGGAACATGCAGCCGAGAACGGAGAACATGTATGTTACTGTATGTTCCTGTGTGTGTATGTATGTATGTACGTGTCCTCTAGTACTCCTCCATAAGAGAGCCGCCTCCACACACTCTGAGAAATAAAGGTCCCAAAAGGCTTCATCCTGGAGCTCCGAGGTTCTGCCCAGAACCAGCTGCTTCTGGAGAACCCTTTTATTGAAGAAAAGGTTCTTTGTAAGACCAAGAGTTAACCCATTAACCCTTTAAAACCTGGAGCGACATCAATTTGTGCTGCTTTCAAATGCCTTTTACAAACCACTAAACCCAGAGCAAATTGTGATTTCTTTCAAAAATATGGAAGAAAGAGTGAATGAGTAACTTTGCAAGAAATTTACACAAAATGCAAGAAATTTGTAGATTTAGAAAATAATCGTGAAAATGTAGGTATACATGTCTAGGGGAAAAAGAAAAAATCTAGGGGAAATGTTTAGAGTAAAAATAAATAAACCCAGGGAACGATGTCTAGGGAAAAAAGAAGAAAAAACAAGAGGAAAAAGAAGAAAGTTAGGCTAGATGTCTAGGAAAAAAACAAAAAAGTCATGTCTAGGGAAAAAGAAAAAAAGCGAGGGGGAAAATGTCCAGGAAAAAAAGACAAAAACTAGGGAAAAAAAGAAAAAGGTTTGGAAAAATGTCTAGGGACAAAAGGAAAAAAGAAATGCTAAGGAAAATGTATAGGGAAAAATAAAAAATCTAGGGAATAATGTGTTGGGGGAGGAGGGTAAGAAAAAGAAGCTAGGGATACATTTCTAGGTAAAAAAAAAAAAAAAAAAGAAAAGAAAAAAGCCAGGGAAAAACGTCCAGGGAATAAAGAAAAAATCAAGGAAAAATGGCCAGGGAAAAGGAAAAAAGCTAGGGGAAAATATCTGGGAAAAAAGAAAAAAATTATTTTGAAAGGGCTGAAAGTTACACAAAAATTTGTCAAGAGAGGGAAAAAATAAATAAATAAAATAACAAATATATATATATATATATACATATATATATATATAATTACAATAATTTTGAGTTTAGGGGGTGTTTTTTCTATTTTTTTCTGATAATTTTCAGATTTTTGCTGATTTTTTAGATGTATTTTTTTTTAGATAAAAAGAGATGTTTTGGTGTTTCTTTTTTAAAATATTTTTAAAATAGTTCAATAAGTAATAAGTTTGAGGTATTGTGGTGTTTTTTCTTTTTTAAATATAATTTTTAGGGTTTTAAAGAAAAGGAAAAAAGCTAGGAGAAAATATCAGGGGGAAAAAAAAATAGGGTGAAATGTGTAGAGAAAAAAGAAAAAGTTAGGGAAAAATGTCTTGGGATAACAAGAAAAAAACTAGGGAAAATGTTTAGGGGGCAAAAAAAAGCAAGGAAAAACTATGTTTATAATTATTGTAATGTTTTAAAATTATGTTACAAATTTATCATTTTAAAGCACTTTTTCCACATCATGTCCTTTTTCTACCTTTTTTCTCAGTGAAGCCAAGTAGCCCAGGTTTCAAAGGGTTAAACCACTGGAACATAAAAGGGTTCTCGGTAAAACCTGATGTTTGGGTTCTGCGTGCACCCTTAGAGGTTACAAGGTTTCGGGTGAACATTTTTAAGATGGTTCTTGGTGTTAACCCTTTACGTTGGATTTTAGGTAGATCTGTCTGAAAGGGCTTCAGCTGGAGAACCTTGTGTGGTTCTAGTGAGCACCTTTGTTTCTCAGAGCGCAGTCGTCCTTCACAAAAGCATTTTTATTGAGCCCATCAGCGGCCGGTTGGCAGAGCAGCGTCGCAGCGGTTCCAGGGTTGGTATTAGACAGACTGTGAGCACACTATATGAAATGATGTAAATATGTATTAGCGTGCGGTGGGGGGGTCAGGAGGGTAAACCGGGGAGCGCAGAGCAGCGAGGTGAAAGCCGTCTTTGTGTTTAGAGCAGAGCCCTCTGGTGGACCCTCCCCTCGGCGCGGGGCTGCCTGGGCCCTGCGGTGGCGGATCACAGTTAATAACTGTGCGGTGGGCTGTCAGAGGCACTTAGCCTGACGCTGGGCAGGCCGGGCCGGGCCGGGCCAGGCCGAGCCCGCGTACACAGCCGCCTCTGCCTCAGAGCCCGGACCGGAGCGCTCAGCCGTGAAGCAGAAGAGACTCAGAGATGGAGACTTGCACAGGAGAGGATGGGCGCATGAATGAGACAAAACAAACCAGAGAGTCACAGGAGTGTGTGTGTGTGTGTGTGTGTGTGTGTGTGTGTGTGTGTGTGTGTGTGTGTGTGTGTGTGTGTGTGTGAGGGTGAATAACTGGGACCAGTTTTCCAAACTCAGCTCAGGTGTCTCCCCCTAAAGAGTTCAGTGCCAGTCTGGCTGCAGCAGCAGAGCTCAGGCCAGGATCAGGCATGAAGGAGAGGTTCACCGTTTTTTAAAGTCTGTCTTATTACAACACACACGTGCAGTTTTCTGCTTCACGCTGGCCGTGAAAACACAAAACTGCTTGTTTTGTGCAAAAATGCAGTCTAAAGTTAGACGTTAATATGACATTTGATCAGTCTCAGGTTACCAAATCAAGCTTTTTTTTTAAGTGACTGTGTTTTTAGTACAAAATTCCCAATCTCCAGAAATATTTTGAATTTTTCTGCAAACCACGGCTACATTACATTTAAACTTCTTGGTTATGGTCAATTAATGACCATGTTTACCTTAAAAAGCCATATTTGGGAGACACGATGCCAGCTGGAAAAGCAGTGATCTCTGTAACAAACAGCTGTTATGTCTTTAGTACAACATTGGCGACGTCTCCAGACAGACGTTGAATGTTTTTGTAAACCGTGGCTATGTTACATTTGCATGTTATTTGGCACAAAAATGACTTGGTTATAATGGAGAAAAGATCATGTTTTGCTTAAAAAGCCCTGTTTTTGGGACATAATGCCTTCTGGAAAAGCAGTGATGTAAGAAAAAACACGTGCTGTTCATGCCACTATAAAGTTGGTCTATTTACTATTTATTTATAAAAGTATCTGTGCTATTAGTACAAACTCCCTACCGAATATTCAGAAAATGTTGAATGTTTCTGTAAACTTTTACTTTTCTTTTTTTGTGCTAATTTCAGGGAATTTTCTTGTTAATTGTTGTCAATTTCTTACTTTTTTTGGGGGGTCATTTCTCGTTAAGTTAGTCATGGCATTTTTTCCATGTTTTTGTGCTTAATCAAGTCAGTTCGCTCAACTTTAAAAGGGTTAAATGTACTTATGAGCATATATGTACAGCAGAAAAAATGTGAATTGATCCATTAACCCTTTGAAACCTGAACAAATTGGCTTGATTTCTTTGACAAACATGGAAAACAGGCAATGTGCGACCTAAAAGAAAAAGAAAAGACCCCAAAAATGGTTACAAGAAAATTACCTGAAATTAGCCAAATAAATAGAAATGAAAAGTAAAAGTACATCAATAGGAAATGTCCTGGAAAAAATTAATTAATTAAATATTAATTTTTGATCATTATAATAATGATTAATACAGTTTTCTTGGTATTTTTCCTTAGTTTTGTAATCATTTTATTTTTTTTTCTGATTCATTCTTCTTAAAGCTAATTTTCTGTTCATTTTTTGTCACCTTTTGCTTCTTTTTTTTTGCTATTTGCGACATTTCATGCAACGTTGCTGATTGCCTGTTTGTTTTTCTTTCTCCTTTTTTTTTTTTTTATAGAAATCAATACATATTTGCTAAATTTTTTCAGAGGTTTAAATCCTGCCACAAACCCGGCCTCCAGCTTCCCACTGAGGGACCACAGCTCCATCTCCAACCACCAGACTCTGTCTGACCCTCCACAAACTCTTATCTGATCCCTCTCATAAAGCTCGTCTTTGGGGGGATCGACCGGCGCAGCCTCGTCTGATCTCGAGTGGCGTTTTATTCCAAACAGCACTTGTGGACAAACCACCCCGTCCGTCTGTGAACTCCAAAGTCCAGCTCATCCCTGTTGACGAGATTAGATAACCCGGTTTTAAAGGCGGGGACGCTGTTTGCTCAGACTCCTCTCTGCACTAATAGCATCTGATCTAATGGGAGATTGCAGGCTGCTTGTTGACAGTGGAGACCCGCACAGCGTCATGGTGATGTCCAAACAGCGCGGGGAAACAAAGCAGGGCTGAGCTTTAGTACCTGTAATTACCAGATAAATATCAGCCTCTCTGCTCAAAACCCCCGGCAATAAATATCATATGCTGCCTTAATTACAGCTACTACGTCGTCTGTCGTGGTTAAAATATGAAGAGTTCATGGAGACTGGACTCGAGGGGGTTGCTATATTTAATTTTTAGTTGGGTTTTTTGTTGTTATGTAGAAAAATACACTTAGTTGCCATTTCATTTGGTAAAAATAACAACATTTAATGCAACAGTCCTGAGCTGAATCCTTCATTGATGCAATAAAGTTTTGGACAGATGCTGATTCGACAGTATGATCATTTAAGAGCAGCAGTTTCCAGCTGCTCCAGCATCTGGGTCCAAATTTCTTCTTAGTTCAAGGTTTGCACATCAGCAAAATTACCACATATTAAAACGTAAATAACGTGGGTTGAAGACATGAATGAAATAAAACATATTCAAAGAATAAAGGGCAATTAGGTAAAATCAGTGGTGTTGTTAGGATATGATGATATCGGGTGACAATGTTTTTTCTTTATTTAAAACCTTTTGGAAATGTTTTTATTCTTCTTTGTAATTTTTAAAATTATGTTTGCAGTCCTCTTACTCTACATTTTCTAACATTTTTGCTGATTTTTTTTTTTTTTAATCATTTAAAAAATGTGGTTATTTTTAAAGGAAACATACCTTCCAAATCCACCAAAGATGCCATGTTAGGACTCAATATAATAAAACATATTGCAAGAATAAAGTGTAATAAGTTAAAACCAGGATTCAGGATGCTGGGGGCTCAGCCCGGACAACTGTAGAAAAAAAATGGTCAACTTTTTTTTTTTAAGAAAACATGCCTGCTAAACCCATTTTTTTTAAAAAATTTTCCTTTAAAGTTTTTGTTCATTTATTTAAAACTGCATTTTTTTTGTCTTTTTTTCCGCAAACCTTTTGACAATTATTTTAAAGAAACATGCCTGCCAAACCCACAGATTTTTTCTTTTAATTCTTTTTTTAAAAGCTTTGGGCCGGAAATTTAATGCACTTTTTTTTTTTTACAAACTACCCGCGACCCACTTTTGGACTTTTGGGAGCCACTTATCTCCGCATTAGTGGTTCCCAGTCTCTTCGTGGACGTGGAGTTCTGATCCACCAAAGAACTGTTTCCGGACTAACTGGATTTTTTTTGGGTGTTTTTGGTTAATCACGTTCAGAGCAGAGTGACCGACAGGAGGCGCTCTGCAGCCGGCGGACGCTCCGGTGACGCACCGGGAGGAGGCGCTGCGCAAAAATCACACTCCGGTACAACACCGGAACCGACGTTTCCCAAATGTTTACGCTCAGTGGCGTGAGTGTCAGGACGTGCACCCAGGCCCGGCGAAGATACTCAACGACAGTAAGAAATGCGTCATTCGGAGTCATTTTTAGCGTCGATGCACGCTGACAAAGTTAAAAAAGTTACATCCGCGTAAAATAATCGCTCGTTTAATGAAGCAGCTCGCGCGCAACCAGTGACAAAGTAAACACACATCAAAGGTGGATACCGGATGCCGCTAACATGTCAGCACCTCAGTGGACTTTCCGGCCGATTTTTGCGTCAATTTGGGATTTTTTTTCACCGTCGGTGAGGAGTGCCGGGAGTTTTTAATGGCTGTGGAGAGAAAGTTTGAAACGTCTGAGGAGCGCAGGCTAAATGGACTGGTTATACTGGGACCAGAGAGGCCGAGTGGACTGGTTATACTGGGACTGGAGAGGCCGAGTGGACTGGTTATACTGGGACCAGGGAGCCTGTGTGGACTGGTGGAGTGGACTCTTGCAGTGGGAATAAACGAGCACAGAACCTGGAGCGGACTTTCGAGGACCTCAAGGTGCAGGAGACTCCCAGGATGACGTCAGGCAGGTGAGTCCGAACACGCGCTCATTACCTGTTATAGTGTGTATAAAGTGTGCAGCTCTCTGTGTGATTGTTGAAGTGTGTTTGTGGCTGCAGCTGCTGGGGAGTTTTTATGTTTTTTAATCTCTGCTTTGTTGCTTTGTTGATGTTTTTTTGTGCTGTTGATTCTGTAGTTTGTTTCATTTATGTGGCCTCGCGACACTTGCTGCATCCAGACTTTTTGATTTAGGGGAGACCAGGGTCAGCTGGCACATTTTTCACTTCACATCTCCAGCACAAATTATGTTAGAGTAATCTAACCAGCAGCAAATGAAAGGTTTATTTTTAAATCAGGTGATTTGTGATTAAAGTCATAAGGTGCATTTGTGACAATCTGATTATTTAGCTCAGTGTTAAAATGTTAAAGTAACCAAAAAAAGAACAATTTGCACATTTTATCAAACAAAAACTAGACAACAATAACATTTAGTGGAATATCCTAATTAGACATTTAAAAAAAAAAAGTCTAATTACTTTTGCCATTGACCATTAAAGATAATGATAATTAATCACAGATATAAACATAATCTGTCAGAATAGTTTTTAATTTCTTTAAATATAACTGTTACTGTTACACCTGGTTGGCAAATGTCTCCAACAACTCACATTTGACTAAACTCTGTGATGACTTTATATTAGCCAGCTGCCATTCGTCATCCAAGTTTTTCAAATCTTATTTCTGAATGTACAGAAAATATATTTACTAGAAGTAACACATTTCAATCTGTTATCATTCTGAAGTTGTCAAATACACCCGCTTTGACAGTGTTTACAATGTGAGGTCCTGATGCCAAAAAGCCACCTTTCTGACACGCTGCTGGATGGTGTGGGCTGAGAACCGTGCGTGGTGTTATTATCCGCCGTCAGACAGCACCTGCTGCGGCAGCATGACATGCAAACTGGCGGCATCAGTTGAGAATGCAGCCGCACGGAGGCTGTCATGTCTGTGTGGTATGCCGCTGGACAGTGTCAGGTTGAAACGCCGCAGTAACGCAGTGACGTAAGGAGTGTGAGGGCGTCTGTGGGGCCGTTGGGAGGGTCCAACAAACCCAGGACTTTCATGTGGTAGTCTGGTGTTTGCGTCTTGTCTGAATGTGATTTTTTTTTTCTTCACCTTACATGTGTCTCCTTCGCTTAATCCCAACCATCCGTGTCAGCATGTGCGTTTGTCGATGTCCCGGTGTTGTTGCTTTTTTGTTTTTGCCTAAACGCGGAGCGTAATAAGTAAACGTGAAAGTCCACCGCAAAAGTGTCAATATGTGACGATTTGGGATGAGAACAAACTGCAAAATGCTATAGGTCCAAAAAATTAAAAAAAATTCAAATCACTTCAAACGACCACTAGAGAACAATAACATTTATTTATAATGCTGCCTATTTTTAAAACAAACAAACAAAATAAAACATTGGCCATTAACAATTCAAAAATAATCGTAATTAACTAACAATATAAACATTGTTTTTAATCTTTCAAAATAGCTTTTAATTTACTCAAATACAGTTACTACTGTTAGAATTGATTGTAATAAACCAACCCCCAAAATCAGTGTTTACGGTGTACCTACATTCATAAAGGCTCAAAATTGCCCGTAAAAGCTTGAGTGGAGCTGAGGGGATAATTACAGCTTCATCTGTGCCGGAGAAAGTTTTCACGTACGAGTCGTCGTGCCATTCATTCCTTTGTTGATCCGATGAAATATTGATTACAGCCTCTTTAAATGAAATGATTTAGCGCTGGCGTCGTGAAACATAATTCAGAGCTTACCTGCTGCTTCCAGCATGCATTTCACTGTGAGTAAGACGGAGGAGGAGGAGGAGGAGGAGGAGGAGGAGGGAGGAGGAGGAGGGGGAGGAGGAGGAGGGGGGAGTAGCTCTGTTGCTGGCGTCTCTGGCGCTCTGTTTTAAATCATCACTTCCTGTTCTCAATCCCCACGTCTGCTTATCCATCATTTCATAAGCATGCGTGTGTGTGTGTGTGTGTGTGTGTGTGTGTGTGTGTGTGTTGTGTGTGTGTGTGTGTGTGTGTTGATACCCCAGCCTCCCATGGGTGGCGGCGGTGGGCGAAGAAGGGGCTGCTCCCTCAAGACACCCCCTCAAATTATGGCCTAATCAGTTAGCCCCAGGAGCAGGCCGTCCACAGCTCGCAGACAAACAGACCTACAGCAACCTCATCTCACCCCTCCTCCTCCTCCTCCTCCTCCCTCCTCCTCCTCCTCCTCCTCCTCCTCCTCCTCTCTCAGCCACACAACGCCGCGCCTGGCCTTGTCCCCGCTAAGACCTCGCTGCCTCTCTCTGAGATAAAACAGGTCCAGCTTTGGTTTTTAAAAAAGTGTCGGCTGCTCCTGTCCCTCACTTATCCACTCCTCTTGTCTAGTCTACCTGGCCCTTTCACCCTCACACACACACACACACACACACACACACACACACTCTCACACACACACACACACTCACACACACACACACACACACACACACACACACACACACACACACACACACACACACACACACACACACACACACACACACACACACACACACACACACACACACACTCTCACACACACACACACACACACACACACACACACACACTCTCACACTCACACACACACACACACACACACACACACACACATACACACACACACACACACACACACACACACACACACAGTAGTCATAGATTTGATTTCATGCTGTTTAGGGACTGTTTGTTATTTATTTCTGAGAGGGGAGGGGTGGTGTAAAAAGGGGGGAGGCGTGTCAAATCATTTCTTATGCACAGGGGAGGACTTATTAATTTTATTTTGGCTTTAGGGGAGAGGCGTAAAACTTAAAATGACTGTATTTTAAAATTAATTTATCGCCAATTTTTAATCCCTTTGGGACCAGATTATTTTCCAGACACACAAAAAAATATTGTAAAGATTGATTTCTACTCTAAAAGCACTTTTTTTAGGATACTTAATAATGTTTTTGTGCTGTCCAATACAGAGGACAGAGAGTTTTAACGCAGAAATCGCCTAAAAGTAAAAATAACAGTAAATGGTCCTAACAGACCTTTTATCAAGAAAAGATGATATTATTTATTTTTAATGTATTTTTAACTCTTATCAGTGAATAAAATTATGCTATTGTTTTGTCAATATCCTCAATTTCTGAAGAATCTGTATGTGGAAAACCTCATGAGACGAAAAGTTTGTAATAATCTATAAGATGCATTAAAGCTGATTGTATCATTGGAAAATAAAATCAGAACTGTATAACATCTACTCATGGATGGATATTTTTCAAAATTTCCAGAGTAAAAGCTCTAATTTTTTTTTTTTTTTTACATGTATTTATAATATAACATATCTTGTGTACTTTGAACACAGTTGAAATACTATTATGTACTTTTACAGTATGATCAATAGACTGAAACTGTTAAAAAGGCGGTGTGGCTTTACTGCCGTCCACTTTGATTAGCTTGCAAACCTCCTATCAAATAAGTCTGTGCATTTTGGTGGAGTCACATGACATTAATTATAGATCTAGACCTTCAAATTACATCAGTTGTATTGGACAGGGATCTGAAAGGGTTAAAATAGCCTAAATTACACTATATCTCATAATCAGAAACTGTAAAAACCAAGTTTATCCACCTTTATCCAGAAAAAATCCATAACCAAATCTGAGCTAAAAATAGTGATATTTCATTAAATGACTTTACACGTCTCATTTGAAATTTGGCCAAAAATGAACCATATGCATGAACTAACCACCAAGCAGGACAAAAGTGAAAAACCAACTCTCATCTTCAAAGTGTCCGTTTTTAAAATCTAATAACTAATTTATGGCAGAGGGAGGGGCCTGCGTTTTCCCCAAGTCGCTCAGGGAAGCTCAATGAAAAACATCTGTACCGTCGAGGAGGGTCAAAATAAAAAAAAGAGATGCTCCAGCTAGGCTCCTCCTGTGATAAATGATGAACAGTCCCTAACAGTTTTTAGCTGAACCAGCATGTCATGATTTCTGCTGCCGGCTTAAATCCTCGCTGCTGCTGCTTTTCACCTTTTTGTTTCCTGATCCGAGTGGTTTTACGCTCTCTTACGAGTTGCTCCGTGAGCTTAAAGTCCGTGAAACCAGCTCCAGCCCCATTGTGTAATTTCAAGAAGGCATGTCTGCCGGTCGGAAAGTGGAGCATTTTTGTGTTTGTGTTCCCGACACTAAAACTAAACCAAGAGATTTGGTTGAAGGTTGAAGAGGTTTTTGGGTTTTTTGTCTGTTGCACGAATCAAACCGGATTGTATCGGACTTGTTTTATAATCACCACAGTTTCTAAAACAATTGCTTTCTTGTGTTTTTTTGTGTGTTTTAATATTTACTGCTGCTGCAAAGCGTTTTGCATGAATCATTTTGCAGCAGCTGCTCCAAGAAAGTACTGCAGTCGCACTCCATAATCTCGTGGTAATAAAAGAAAAATAGCACCGTGAGAAATAAAACAATGCCATGATATCACTTTGGCAACTCAGTTTATGTCAACAAGTATCTGGCTTTCCCCCGGATCATTAATACACACACACACACACACACACACACACACACTTGGATCCACAGCACTAATGTGATGCTTTGTCAACTAAATCATTGCAACTCTGCCCGGTTAATCAATGACACATGGCAGGTTCTGGCAATGTCAGACCTCCACTGGCTCCAACGCACCATACCGCTCATCTGCGTTGTCATTCCCACTCCTCTATTACCACACCCTCTCCCTCACACACACACACACACACACACACACACACACACACGCACACCCCCCATGTGCCAAACCAGACCACTCTCCATATACACTAATGCTTCTGTTCCCTCCGAGCGGCTCCATCCGTCATGTTCACCTCAGTTAAGATTCCCATTTGTTTTCATTTCACAGCTTTCGCGCACACATGCAGGCGAGTATCTGCATATGCACGTGAGAGCTTGCAGACAATTACCAAAAGATGCATATTAACTCGCACATGCACACATTACTTTTCCTGAGTGGTTGCAAGGGCTTAGAAAAGGATATTTTGCTATTTTGAACCCTTTGGACATCAGTTTTCTTGTGCTGCCTTTAGATGCCTTTCACAAGCTTATTTAACCCTTTGAAACTTGAGTGAATTGGTTTGATTTCTTTGAAAATATGGGGAAAACTGTACTGACCAACTTGGCAATGTCTGACAAATTGCAAGAAATTAGTAAAAGGTGACGAAGAAAATGAGTTGAAAAATAACTGAATTATTTTTTTTTTATTACAAAATTATCAAATAACTGAAAAAATGTCCAGAAAATGTTTTTAGAAATGTTACAGAAAAAAATACACATTCAAATTTTCTGAACATTTTTTTGTTGTTTGTTTTTGTTTTTTACATCTCTTTTTTTTGTGTGCATATTTTCAGCTAATTATCTTGCAGCTTTTCCTAATTTCTTGCTTTGTTTTTGGGTAATGTGTTGTTAAGCTGCTCACTGCCTTCTTTCCATGTTTTCCAAAGAAATCAAATCAATTTGCTTGGATTTTATCACGATACATGATACATATCTCGATATTTTAAAATCTCTTCTAAACAAGTGCAGACTACTCAGTTACTATTAAATAAACTGTAGTTATAACAGAGTTTAATAAAGTGACTACTGTTGTATAATAAAGTTAAATAAAGTGCTATCTTCATTAAAACAGATAATGTACTGTTAATTATAAAGTTAAAGTAATATTATAATTATATAAATCATAGCGAAACTACTGGTGCTTTTATTTTGAAGCACCTGGAAATGCTGATGTTTTTGGGCAGCAGCTATGAAAAACTTAGACTTTTAATGGCGGCGCCTTTAAACAGGAAGATGTATTGACTGCTGAAGACAAACTCAAAGCTCTCCAGATCATATATTAAAAATATTTGCAATTCGCGTTGGTGCTCCATGCTTCCAAAATGGGTTCATAGTCTGGAGCCCTGCAGATGCAAAAAAGACACACTTCACCCCAAACACTATAATTAAACTCATCAAGTAAAACTGTTACTATGAGGACGTTAAATTTGAGGATTTCCAGTTCGGTTTGGTCACATTGGTGCACCATGGTCACAGAACGTGACTAAATAGGTCGAAAAGCGGTCTGCAGCCGTGCAGATGCAAAAACACAAGAATGTGTGTGCAGTATCATGTTTGTGAGTGTTTTATCATTTTTATTCCTCTGCGTTAGTAATAGCCGAGTTCGGAGGCATTATGTTTTTGATAAGTTCGCCCGAAATTGGTTTTACAGGGCCGATACCGATAATTAGTGTGACTGATATCCAATAACTGGAACGGTTATGCATTTACAATAAAAATGAAAATCTTTCTGTCAATATTTATCATTTGGAATATAACAAACTCCAACACAAAACTTAGTTTGAATGCCTTTGACAAATGTTTACTGAAGCTTTCAACATCACATACAGCAAGAAACCAGCTACTTTTATTTATAAATTCAAGTGAAAATTTAAACAAAAAAATGAATAAATAAAAATATCTCCCTGAAAGTCCCTCCCATGCTGACACTTTCTTTGCACTTTTTATTAATGAATTTTATTAGCGGTCATTAAAATAAATGATATGATAATGATACAGATAATTGGCAAAATGCCAAATATCGGCCCCGCTAATCTGTTGACCCCTAGATTTCGAGTTGTCTGTACATCCGGCCCATTCTTGTGAACATGATATCTCAAGAACTCCTCGACAGAATTTCTTCAAATGTGGCACAAACGTCCATTTGGACTCAACAATCAGCTGATTATAATTTGGCTCTCAAAGTTCAAGGTCACTGTGACCTTGCATCTGTCTCATTCTGGTGAACGCAATGTCTGAAGATGGCCTTGAGGGAGGTTTTTTCAAATTTGGCACAAACGTCCAGTTGAACTGGATGAACTGCGCTCAAGGTTTAATACCAAGGTCACGGTGATCTCATAAAACATGTTTTTGGTCATAACTCAAGAATTCATGCGCTCTGATTTCACACAAATAGGACATAAGTTTTGACATTTTATATCAAGAGGTCAAAAGTGACATCATAATGACATCATAATGACATCATAAACACTTTCTGTCCATTACTCGACTTCAGAAGGAGACATCTGGTCAGATACTGACTTGGTGACACTAAATTTGAAACTGTGGTGATTGTCAGGTTTGATGACACTGCAAAAGACGACAGACCGTTTGTTGTGTGGTCTAGGTGATATTGAGGATGAGGTTAAACTTTTTCGTTTTGTTGCCCTGCTCATGATGACTTGAGGGATTTACGTTTTACTAAAGTGTTGTCAATTTATGCTGATTTCTTTCTTGGATAATATGAAAAACTTTGTCGTTGTGCTTCAGGAAGGGAACCTTTTTTGTTACGAATTTTCTCGCTGAAGCTTGGGAAAGAAGGCAGAATATTTTGTTTAAGGCCGAGCTTTAAAATAATCCGTATTTTTTTAATGAAATGAAATGAATTATTTGACTGCTGCAACTGTAATTTTGGTGTTTTATAAACCCATGAGGGTTGGGCAAATAAAAGAAATCAATCAATCAATCTGTCAAATGTAGAGCCTTACCGATTTATTGGTCAACCAATATTACCGATAGTACCGGCATCTGCGTATATTTTTTTCTGATATGCGCTGATAAGAAAACTTTTTTTTACAGACCGTAAGATGCAGAAAACGATGCTTGGGTGATACTGAACAGCACTGATCTTTATTTAGTTATTTATTTTACTGAATTTATTCTTTAATTAAATGGTCAGTAAAGACCAAACCGTACTGATGTGTATTTTATTTTTATATTCTTTATTTGAATGGTCAGTGAAGACTAATGCCAAACACATACAGTACTGATGTTTATTTTTATTTTTCATCAGTTCTTTAATTTTGTTTGTGTGTAATGTTAAATAAGTAAATTGTTAAATAAAAGTTGTTTGTTAAAGAAAGCAGCCTTCTGAGTACTTTTGCAGAATCAGATCGGTGCAAAATCCGTGCACAATCCACATAGAAATGATCTATTTTCATTCCAGCTCAAACATTCACGATATCGGTCTCCATATCAGTGATCGGTGCATTTTTCCACTATAAAATCAGTATTTGTATCGGCCCCAAAAATCGGATGTCGGTCGCGCTCTAGTCAAAAGAAAGGCAAAGAAGAGTGCAGAGGGAAGCAAACAGGTGCTGCGTCACCTCAGAAAAAGAGTTAAATCCTGAGATTTCTCAGTAAAATGTGATAAAGCTGGATCCTGCGAGGACTGAGAGGCGGACTGATCCATATCTGAGCTGTGATTATTTGAACAGCACTTATGAAGCCATAAGGCCGGGCCCCGGCTCCTGAACGTGTTGATTTTAAACCTCCCTGGACTCTTAATAATGGCCGATTGAGCCTCTTCCTCTGTCTCTCCCCTCACTCTTTTCTGTCTTCCGTGTCCAGCGCTCGTCCGCTCCGTCCCCCCCAGTATGTTCTGTATTAGTGGGTCTTTGTTGAGTGTTTGAAGCAGGAAAATTAGGGAGGTGGGTGGGCATCCGACCACCATACTCTGAGGAGACCTGTGACGCACACAGAACTATCCTCTGACTCCATTAGCATACCTCTGCTGGCACAGAGACACGCAGAGACACGCTCTCATGTGGACGCTCTTTTATTTGTTCACATCTGGAGCCTGAAGCCCCGCAATTTAATCAAATCACGTGAGATCTGTGACTGAGATTTACCTCCTGAGATCTGAGCTATTGTTTGGTCTGCGTTTATAATATCTTCTTTGGGATCAGAAGGACCTGATAAGAATAAAAAAGTAAAAATTGTCTTTGAATAGTTTTGGGGAAAAAGTCCTCATGAGGACATTGGTTTTATTTTATAGTCACAAGTGTGTTATAAAGTAAACTTTATTTTGTTGCACAAAAACAAAAAAAGCAAAAACATTTTGTTCATTGTCCTGTAGCTCCACAGGTCAGGTGTCACTGCTGCATTAAAAAAATAAAGTCCCAGTGTCCTCAAAAAGACAACAATAAAGTCCCAATGTCCTCAGAAAAGATGACACTAAAGTCCCAATGTCCTCACTTGAGACAGCAAAGCTCCAATGTCCTCAGAAATTATAATAAAGTCTTAAAGTCTTAAAAAAGATAACAAATCCCAAAGGCCTTAAAAAAAGACATAATAAAGCCCCACTGTCCCCAAAACGAGACAACAATAAAGAACCAGGGTCCTCAGAATAGATGATAATGATAGACCTCAAATGAAATGTCATCCCAATGTCCTCAGATGAGACAGTATCATACCAATGTCCTTAGACAAGAGGATAATAAAGACCCGCTGTCCTCCAGTGAGACAAGAATAAAGTCCTAATATCCTTGAATGAGACAGTGTCATCCATATGTCCTTAAACGAGACAATATTGTTCTTATGCCCTCAGACTAGTCAATAATAAAGACCTCATGTCCTCCAAAAAGACTTTAATAAAGTCCCGATGTCCTCAAATGAGAGAAAAATGAAGTCCCGTTGTCCTCAAAAAGACAATAATGAGGTCCCAATGTCCTCAAATGAGACAATGGAGTCCCAGTGTCCTCAAAAAAGATAATAATTTAATCTGAATGTCCTCAAACCAGACAATCATAAAGTTCCAATGTCCTTAAATAGGACCATAATAAAGTCTCAATGTCCTCAAATTACAATTATGCCCCAGTGTCCTCAAAAAAAAGTCCCAAAATCCTCAATGAGACAATAATGTCCCAATGTCCTCAGATGAGACAGTAAATTCCCAATGTCCTCAAAACAGAAGATAGTGAAGTCCTGATGTCCTCAAATGAGACAATAATAAAGTCTCAGTGTCCTCCACATTGCAGTGTCAGGGAAGTGTAAATAAACGGATGCACAAAAGATCTTTATTTCTCATTAACTGAACCATGCAGCCATAAAAACGGAGCATCTTTGGCGTCTTTTTCTAAATTTGAAGCTATTAATGTAAAAGTAAAATGACAAAATTAAAAAAATCTTAATTTTTTTGACTTAAAAGGCAGTCAGAGGGTGATTGACGCGCCCTGTGCAGGGAACACAACCTTACGTTGAAATAACTTTTGAAAAATGCTTGTTTTCCAAAAGGAGCCTTCCATTGAACGTCAGAGAAAATCAGAAATTAATACTTTTTGACCTCCGAGCCGTGAGAAACGTGCACACGTAGAACTCTCCGCGTTGAACATTAGGGGGTAAAGAGGGCGTCGTGGGGCTGTTCGGGCTCCTGTCCTCCCTGCAGCGGGATAACGTTTCACCAGTTTAGATTAGTTCACTCAGGACCCATCAGCACATGTGGAAGTGACCCTCAGACGCCGCTCACAGGCCGCTGACTGAGCGGTGTCTGTGTGTGTGTGTGTGTGTGTGTGTGTGTGTGTGTGTGTGTGTGTGCGCGTGTGCGTGCGTGTGTGTGTGAGTCAGAGGAAGTGCACGGACCAGCTGATGCAGTGTGTGCTATGTTAACCCGTCCAAGGGCAGCATAGCAATAACAAACACAAGATCACAGCAGTGAGGTCACCTCTGACCCTGCACCCTCCGCACAGCCGGCCAGATCATTATCGCTCTGACAGCCACTCAGGAACCAGCCAACACACACACACACACACACACTAGATACTCGACGGGCTAGTATGGGTGTCCCTCAATGCATGTTTTCAATCATTGACTCCCTTTAGAGAAATCAAAGGGATTTACTTTGGGAGACAAAAGCTTCCTCATTGGTGTCTGACAGTAAATGATTGACATTTACTTTGAATGTATTGGCCCCGCCCACCCTTGAGGTGGGGGGACCTGCAAAGTGAAACCATCCTCCATCCCGCACCCTTGTTTACCCACAAGGCCATTTGCCCGTTTGTGTCCTAAAGTGGTGCAGAATCGGGTTTTTTTTTGTTGAATTTTTGATGCCAAAACGTTTCCAGGAAGCGTTGGGGAGCTGCACGCTGCATGGTAGGACCTGTGTGTGTGTGTGTGTGTGTGTGTGTGTGTGTGTGTGTGTGTGTGTGTGTGTGTGTGTGTTTGTGTGTTTGGCATGCGTCCTTCTTGTCCTGGTCCTCAGACTCAGTCATGTAGAGCTTTTGAATCAATACTTTTTGGCACTTTAAGCGTCTCACCTGCAACCACGAGAATCTGTTTGCATCTTTTTTTCCATTCTCCGCTCTTTAATATCTTCCATTTTTCCAGCCCTCCTCCCTCCTTCGGGGCCGACACTTTTAAAGCGTATCAGTTTCCGTTTCCTCCAAACATCAGCTCGCTCTTGACATGAGGCTCTCAGGTATAAGAGGCCGGCTGCCCGCGTTATTAGGACAGACAGCTTGTCATGGGGAGTGCTTGTGCTTGCCAGGGTGATTGTGTCGGCCTGTCACTGTGAAATCTGACAAGTTGATTTTACTTTAAAAATTCTAGGAAACCGATTGCCTTGAAAAATGTGAGTAAATATAAGAATTAGTCTTGGTGTGTAATCTTTAAGTTTACTTGAGATTTTTTTCATGTCTACTTGATTTTGTGAAGTTGCAACTTAAAAATGATGAGTTTAATTGAATCAATCTTTCTAAGTTTTAGTAACTTAAGTAAACCAAGTTTAAAGTTCTATGCATCTGCATTTTGTAAGCTAGTTGGTCATATTTGTATTTAAAAAACAAAACAGAATTTGCAAATCTCTTAAATTTATCATTTGCAAAATCCTCTTTGTGATGATCAAGTTAAGTCGAACTAACTTCGTATACTGAAGTAGCTAACACAAAAGAAAAAGGTAATTCCACTTGTCAGTTTTAAGTTAGCACAACTCCACACAATTAAGTAAATACAGTTAAATTTTGAATAAACTAGAGCAAATAGGTTTAATGATTGTATTTACTTCACATCACAAAGAGAATTTTACCAGTGATGAAGTTCAGAGATCTGTGAGTCAAAGTTTACAATTAGGAAAATACAGATATATACCACAGTAAATTTGGTTTACTGAAGTTGCTAAAACTTGATTTGATTAAACTTGTCATTTTTAAGTTGCAAGAACTTTACAAGATCAAGTAAATATTACAAAATTTTAAGTTAAAAATTAGATATAAAGTAAGCATACATAATACACGTGATACACTAATAGTTATATTTATTTTACATTTTTCAAGGCATTCCGTTTCCTACATAAAAAAAAGTTGAAGTTGTTAAAACTAAAAAGATTAATTTAATCAAACTGTTCATTTTTAAGTTGCAATGACTTCACAAAATTAAGTAAATACAGCTAAATTTTAAGTAAAGTTAAAAATTAGATATAAAGTAAACTTACATTTATACTTATTAGTTATGCTGACTTGCATTTTTCAGGGCAATCAGTTTCCTAGATTTTTTCTAAGTAAAATCAACTTTTTAGCTTTTTAAGTGGAAATTCATAATTGGAAACATCCTCTTTGTGATGATCAAGTTAAGTCAAGTTGGTTTACACTTAAACAAACAAGCTAATTCCACTCCTCCTTTTTAAGTTGCAACAACTTTACAAAATTAGATATAAAGTCAACAAAAAAAGATTAATAGTTATATTTACTTTCCTTTTTCAAGGCAAATCAGTTATTTTAAGTGAGATCAACTTGTCAGATTTTGCAGTGCATGAGCGAAGTGACCACTAGAATTGAAACAGAGGTAATTTGGAGTGACTTTTACGCTCTGAGTGTCAGTGTGACCTAAATGATGTTAGAGCCAAGAGCATTTTTATTTTACTGGCACGCTTTATGCGCACCGGTCTGAAGGCTCTCCTGTCTGCGGCGCTTAATTTAGACGCTGTATTTTTAGGAGAGAAAGGAGGAAAACTGTCACGGTGTAAACAGTGCGCTGGGCACACAGGGAGGCTCGTTTTATTTCACTGAGCTGGATATTAAGCGCCAAGCTGCAGGATGAATTAGGCTGATGAGCTGACGCCGTTTGCACTTTGAGAGGCTCTAACAGGTTTGATAGAACAGCAGGAGTTGGTGGTGAAGGTCTGGACGGCTCTGCGTCTGGCACGCTGTCCATGTGGAAGACAATCCCTCTGGCAGGTCAAGCAAACCCCCTGAACACTGAACACACTTTCCAAACCTCATTACAGAGACCTCCGCTGTTTTGTTGCTCGTAGGGCCCCAATCAAACCTCCTCCTCCTCCTCCTCCTCCTCCTGCAATTCTTTTCAAATGAGAATTGAATTTCTTTTTCAAAGTGTTTATGTTATCATTTGTAAATCTTACCAGAAGTGGACCATGAGGCACAAGAGGGGGAACTCATACACAGTTTAATGAAGTATTTACAGATAATTCCAACTGTCAAATACTCGCGCCCAATGACATAGTGCAGAGTGCTGACGCTCACAACCGCCTCCCCCCCCAAAAACTTGACTCCCTCCTCGTCAAAAGCAGGCGGATTTGATTTCAGGTAAAAACTTATTGGGAGGAAAAGGAGGCTGCGGGGGCCGCCAGCGAGGGCCACGGCTTTTACCGAAAGGAAAACAATCCTCTGTGGTGCATATCGGAGCTCAAAGGGCCCAGACGTTGAGGAGCTCAGATAGGCATGAGCACATTAGAGCTGCTGCTGCCTCCGATAGACGCAAATCTGCTCGGAAAACAAAACGTCCAAGGTCAGCCTGCCGCTGCTCAGTCCATTAAGTGCTCCTGGCTCCACTTTCTGCACATTTTATTCATCAAAAAAAAGGAAAAGAAATGTGTCAGCCTTTGGATTCATTAATATTATGCTTATCACCACTTTGTAAATTGGCACCTTTTTATGAAAGCGTGTATGTTAAAATTAGGCTTTATTAATTGTTATTTATTTATAGATTTATTACAAGAATACAAAAAAATAAATAAATAAAAAATAGGGATGTAAAAAATCCCTTTGGTCTGTGTTAATAAATCATATCTATGTGTTTAATTGCTCATAATAAATCTAAAAAATATTCCTAAGTTGTTAATAGATTTTGGTTCACATCATCAACCTAAATATTTTGAATTTATTATTAATGAATTAAAACTGATGAGTAGTGAATAATATAATATTTAAAAATCAATTAGTTAAACTTTTTCTCATGAATAGGTGGAACAGAAAAAAATAGGTCAACATTTGCACAAATAAAGTCTAGAATATCTAATATAGTATTGGCATATATTTCAACAAGAAGTCTATCAGATTATATTCTTTCTGCCTTTAAACACGTTTGCATTTTATTACCATTAATTAGTTACTATTAATATTTATGTTATTAATAATAATAATTATTAGTAGTATCATTATTATTACGTTATTTGACATTTAAGAGGTCGTAATGGTGCAAAACCTCTAAATTAAATCTTGTATTATTATCATGTGTCTGGGGCTTTTTGGGGCTCGCGGAGTGAAAAATGGTGTGAAGGAGCAATAATGGACTCGCGAGTCGTGACCTCTGTATGGAAGCAATTTGGGGAAAGGGTTGAAAGTGGCGTAAAAGACAAATTAATCCTCGACGGAAACGAGATACATCCTTTAAAAACAAGCCATTTGGAGCGCTTTAGCCCATCAGTTCCTCTTTAATCCAACCGGAGGGATTTTAGAGCTGCACAAAGGCTGAATAATACACAAGAATCAGTTATTTACTGCTGAAAAAGCCCTTAAACGATCCTTTAAATCTGCGTATTAACCCATAGAAATAAAACAAGTTCACAACCTTAAAATCCTCAGTGATTCACTTTAATCAAGCAAACGACAACAAATATGCGAACTAGGTGTTCTGCAAAAAGATGTGTATTTATTTTCTCTCGGGTTTTTTGTTGAATAGTCTGTTTTGTGTCACACGTCTGTTGTTCGTTATGCGTTAGTTACTTTCGTTTTCAATTACAGCTGATTGTAACCAGCGCGAGCGTTTAATTTAGCGGAACACTGGAAAACTAAAGAATTAAAAACAAAAAACACGTTTGCTTCATTCATAAAAGAATGCAATAATAATGATACAAATAATAATAATAATAATAATGATAATAAATAATAATAATAATAAAAGGGATGGAATTAACAAATAAACAGTCTTAGTCTTAATTAATTTAGATTATCATCATCATCATCACCATCATTATCCATCATCATTATTATTAGTATTATTATTGGTCGCATTAGTACATCTATTTCTAATTCTGTCGAATTTTATTGTGTGTATTGATGTTATTATTCCTAATTCAGCAATTCTAGGCTAAATTATTTAAAATGTTTCATTCATTATTTATTATTTCCATTATTGATTTTACACCTGAATTTCCGTTCTCAGGTCAGTCTTTGTGATTCTGTGAATATTTGGCCTTGAAGGCCTTTTTGTGCACGTTGTCTTACTCATTATCATCACAACTACCCTATCATCATCATCATCATCATCATCATCATCTTCATCATCATCACCCGTATTCACATGAATAATTGACGCACTGGAAATAGCAATACAAAAACGATTTTTTTAAACAAATAACACCGAAGATAATTCAGTTAGGCTGATTGTTAATTTCTTTCGTTGCGTTTCAAGCTTTACAAACTCTGAAACACACTTAAATTCATTAAGAAATATCTGATGGTTATCAGGTTAGAGCTCTGCAGTCAGTCAGCCGCTCTGATGGCACGTGTCTGCACATATTTTCACTTTCTTAAACAAATAACACTTGAAATACTTCCTAATAAATTTGTAATGAGACCGTTTTTTTCAGGCCACAACTCCCTGACCCGTAATTTCTATGACGTTATATTTGATTGATTTGGAAGAAAACATTTTGATCAGAAGTAATTTGCATTCAGTCTTTTTTTTAACATCCTGACAAATATTTAAAGTATTTCTCATTCTGCTTTATTAAAGTCAATTAAAATGTAATTTAAGCAGGAGCAGGTTTTTTTTGGGGTTTTTTTTTTTACAGATTTGGGTTTATAATTCAGAATTTTTGGTACCTTGGCATTTGTGTGTTTTCTCTGTTGTTTCTGTCTTTTCCTCTTCACCACACAGCCGCGCTGTTTGCACAAATGATGCTTCTGCTTCTCTCAGTCAAACACTTATGAGGTGACAACAGGCGTCTGAAAAAATCATGCAAACCTACAAAACCGCTTTCCCCTCGATGTCAAATACACGCAGGCGCGTGGCATAAAAGCTGAGTAAAAGATGTGCTCGTGACACACCAACAAACAGTCCCTTAAAGCACATGTATATCTATCTTGTCTTGATACGAAAGGCCATCGTGTTGAATATTTATTTTTTAATTTAAAAAGTGCGTAAAATGTCGTTTATGCGTCATTTCCCCCGAAACTCTCCCATAATGTAAATTCAAGGCTTTAAAAACTCTGGTTATTTATTAATGTTTCTTTTTTTTTTTTGCTTGATCCAAGCCAGATGCATTCTTCTCTAAATTATTCTGCTGACTTCTTGAATTTTAAATGAGTTTTGTGCCGTAGTTTCTGCTCTGCTTCAAATCACGGGGGTCACCTCCTATAAATCGCTCCGCTCCAACGATGTGAAATAAATAAAAGCGTGTTATTCTTTTCTTTCTGTTGCTGTTTTTTTTTTTTTTTTTTTGGAGAGAGAGGTGGTGCTCAGTCACAGCACAGAGCCCCCCCCCCTCCAGGTCGTGCTTCCCACGCGTGCACACAAAGACACACACTTACCTGCGCGCTAAATATGTTCTCAATAAGTGTAGCTGCCCCACATTACTCTCCAATCACTATCATGTTTAACACAAGCTGCGGGAGCGCAGAATCACATCAATTATTCACAGCGGTCCTTCTGAATTTGTTTTCCATCGGGGTTATTTCTGGGATCAATATTTCATTCTTTCTTCACGGCATTGTGGAGCTTTTTACGCTTGTTTGGTCTCGTTCCTAGATTCCCACTTTCCCCAAGAAATGGAAAATAGATAAAGAGAAGGAGAGAGTGTGTAAGTGATGCAGCGGAGGAGCTCTGCAGGCAAACGATTCCCTGCCGGGCTTCAATAATTCACAGCGCCTGCTTGCAAGCCCCCTCCGTCTTTGCATGATGAGAGAAAAAATGCACATGATGCAGTTAGTTAACAGAACATTTCTCTGAATAAATACACAACACGCTTCACTTTCTCTGCAGCGAGAGGAGGACAGAATTTAAGCTGACAAAACGAGGCTTACCTCCTGATCTGAGAGGAATATTTAAATTATTTAAACACGAGGAGGAAAGGAAGATTTGTCTCTAATAAGTTCATTTTTTGGTGATATTGTGAAATTTGGGTTTAATATGCAGTCTTTAATCAGTCATTATACCTGCAGAAAATCCATTTGGATCTTTTGGATTTAGCAGAAATGCATAAAAAATTAAATCCATGCGATATGCTCCAAATTTAAGAGACCTTGAGAAGAAGCAACAAAAAACGAAATATTTACCCACCACGAGTCTCCGGCAGGGCCATTAATTTAAAGATAATTGTCTAAATAAACTACAAAAGCCACAGGTCACATGATGCGTCCTCCCCCTTCACCAAAAAGGAGCAGTTTGGAGCTTAATATCGCCTTATCCAAAAACCGCAGACACTTTGGGTTTATGGTGAGAAATAAAGCTTTAAATGGAATTTAACGCTCTTATTCTCAACCCTCTAATGAGCGCTTTACGACGAAATTAAAAATAACTGCAAGAATTCAACCGACACTCGTAAATGGCACCATACGAGATTAAACCTCTGTTCAATTTGACTGTTTTTTCTAGAAATAGTTTAATATGTTTTTTTTTCTGTTTATCCATGATTCTCACACACTTGTTTTTGTCATTAGGCCTGCGTTTATTCCTGTAAAGCAGCAGTCTCAGTGGCGCGCATAGACATCATCATCACCGTGATTATCATATTTAATATATATTGACGAATGAGCAGCGAGCAGCGGACTGGCTCTCCGCCACCGACTGCCTCCACTTAATTCTGACTCCACATCTGAGCCGAGCTGCCAGGTGTCTGATAAGCAGGCTGCATTAAAGAGGTGAGTTTAATGTTTTTTTTCAGAGATGCGTTTTACGCGTTTGATGTTGCTATGCGCAAAATAATGACAAAAAAGTAAAGTAGTAAAGATTCACAGGCAGTTTCTCTCTCAAAGAGGTTTAAATTAAGACTAAACATCTCCTTGTCTTAGTAAATATTTGTGGTGATTTTCAAATCTCACAGAAAAATGCAAATTTTGATATTCTACCTGCTGATCAAGAGGTCAAATATCCGAAAAACAGGCCTCTCTTTCCTGGAAAGCTACGCGCACGCCTGGCGACACACACACGCGGGACGGCTCTCGCGCGCTGTATAGCGGACCCCCTCTGGCTCCCCCATCCACGATGTGAACACCCAGAGGCCCCCGGAGCACGCAGTAAATCCACCCGCCCCCCTCCTTCAGTGCGCGGTGCCCGGCGCGGGTCCTGTCGTGCCAACACGAGGCTCCGTTAAAACTCTGCAGCGCTGTTTTTACGCACAGTCGCAGTGTTGCAGATGTTGCAAACCTGTGGCTTCGTTCGTGTTGCTCAATTCGCTCGCGCATGCTCTCGTTAAAATGTGCATGAAAGACTCCCTTGTTGCAGTTTAACGTCAGGCCAGAGAGACAAGTGGTGCATGCAAATCTGAGCCGAGGCTCAACAGACAGCGAGAGAGGGGAAGAGGAAATCACAAACAGGTACTTGAGCTGCAGAATTAAATATTTGCTGCTGGTTTAAAACCCCAAACATGCGCGTCTGACCACTTGACCCCAGTGTAGTGCACTATTTTTTCTGTAATTTAACAAAAAAAAATAGTGATGCACTTTCCAAAAAAGAAGAAGAAAAGAAATGACCTCTTTCACACCTGCACTGTAAAAAAAACATACTTTAAACTGATAATATCCATGTCAATGTTATTTGGCATTCAGAAAATATCCAGTGTTTAATGTCATTTGACCCTCGCCAGCTTCCTTATCTGTTTGACAGTGACATCTGTCCATCAGGTCACAGAGTGGAGGCGAAATCTTCAGTCAGACTGCAGGGCGAGCAGGTTAGGGCAGCAGGTGGAACCGTCAAAAATGTGCTTGTATGTATATGTGTGTATATATATATATATATGTATATATATATTTAAAAGTCCTAATGGCTTAGTATTGAAATGAGGCTGTTTCTGTATTAGTGTCTTTCTTCTTTCAGTATGATATTGATATGGTGATAAAAAAACAGATATTGTTGCAGATTTTGGATATCTCCATATCATTAGTGTTGTAAAGTGACGTAGTTCTCGTAACATGGTAATCTCAGCTCCCTGTGCAGATTTAAACAGTTTATCACAAAAACACAACAATTCTTATTTCCAGGTGCACAAAACATACTAAAATTACATCCCATTACTGCCAGTGCCCTTTAAATCCTGCACTCCGGACCTTTAAAGGTTGCATTACAGTAAAGTGGGTAATTTTTGCGACATGGTGATCTCTGTAGACGAGGATCTGCCCTTTACGGAGATATAAACGTCTCCTAACGTAACAAAAACACAATAGATCTTATTTTGAGGTGATTATACTCCAAAGGAAACATACTTATTAGATTATATTCCATTTATGTCAATATGTTTTCCTAAATCCTACACATGAGAGCACTAGTCTGTATCGTCGCAGTATCAATATCAAGGTATTCATAGATATTATGATATGAGACCATATGTGTCTTACTTTACTTTTAGTTATTCTATTATTTTTCTTTTCCCACTTAGTCGTTATCTCCACATAATGATAATTAATCAATTATCTTGGTTTTTAAATATTTTATGAAATCATCAGCATCAAGGAAATTGTCATAAATATTTTGGTTTTCTCCATATTGCGATATACCCCTTTTGACGATAACAAGATGCCCCCAAAATGCTCCAGATGCCATTGACCCCAAACATAGACATCTTTAACCCCGAAAAATTCTCACTTTGAGCGTTAATGTCACGAAAGCACAAAAACTCAGCCTGCCCATACATGATCCTAGGATTTTAGAACATTTCTAGAATTTTAGGACGTTTGTAGGATTTTGGGACATTTCTCAGATTTTAGGACATTTAATGGATTTAGGACATTTGTAGAAATTTTAGGAAGTTTCTGGGATTTTAGGACACTTCTCACATTTCAGGACATTGCTAGGATTTTAGGACATTTATAGGACGTTTAGGACATTTAATGGTTTTAGGACATTTGTAGGATTTTAGGACGTTTCTCGGATTTTAGGACTTAGTTTCAGGAAACTTTTAGGATTTTAGGACACTTCTCACATTTCAGGACATTGCTGGGATTTTAGGAAATGTATAGGACGGTTAGGATTTTAGGACATTTTTCAGATTCAATTTGTTGTGAATTAGAAAACGGTTGGCGGGCCAGATTTTGCTCGCGGGCTGTAAGTCGAGTATTGCTGCCAAAGTGCATTAAGAGACACAAAACTGAGCTTGTTTACAAAAATCTTTGGATAAAAACATGAAGCAGTTCAGCGTTTAAAGAATAGCTCATATTACCCACCAGAACCTCCACTGCCCCCCGTTCAAAGCAGTCTAGAACCAGGTCTGATTTCATAATTTAGCCCCAAAACTTTGATAAATATCGTGCTGTTATTGTGAACTCTTCTGACTGCGATAATCGCGTAGTTAAAATCTATGACACCCCTAAATATCACAGTTTTAACTCTTCGACCAGCAGCTTTGCATTCATGAAAACACACAAACACACTCAGAGTGGACCTGCAGACAGTGCACGTGATCAGTGTTGTGCACATATTTGCATGTGGCGTTCACTGTCGCTGGCTCACATGTCCCATGAGGCATTCACTGACCATCCAAAGTGTCTTAAACTCTGAAAATGGAGATTAACTTACATTATTCATGTTTTTGGGAGGACGTGACCCCTCGTCCTACGCGGCATTTACGCGCTCACATGGGTTTATCATTAACAGAGACGCTGCAGCTGCACTGAGGGCATCTAATAACGAGAGATAAAGAGGAGACTTATTATTAGGCTACTTATTAACATGTATCAGTGCGTGGACTTCACCTCGGGGCGGATTATCTCCGGGATGATACCGACATGTGTGAAAGTATTAGAGGGAGGCTGATAAGTTCCTGCTGCGAGAGGCAGAAATATTCTCCTGGTGGAAAAGTAACAACAGAGCGCTCTATCTTCCTCTAATGTCAAGGTCTCTGATAGTCAGCTCCATGTTATGGCCCCGGGAAGAAGATTTCAGTCAGATATGATTTGAGAATTATTACGCAACTGTTTATGCTGAATGGAGACGACACAAAGTCAAAACAGACATTATTTTAGCATCTAAAGGAAGGATTTAGTTAAGGATCCCTATGGGCTCCTGATGTGGGTCTGTTTAAAATCACCTACACTGTAAAAATCTGACAAGTTCATTTTACTTGAATAATCTTGGGAACTGATTGAAAAAAAGAGAGCAATTATAACTATTTATCTTAATTTGTGTTAACTTAAAATCTAATTGTTTGGTTTTCTCGAAATGTAGCTGTTTTTACTTAATTTTGTGAAGTTGTTGCAACTTGAAAATTACAAGTGTTATTCCCTTGTTCTTTCTGTGTTAGCAGCTTCAGTCTACCAAGTTAATCTGGCTTAACCTGATCATCACAAAGAGGATTTTTCAAACCACGAAGTTTGGAGTTCTGCGAGTTCTGTTTTAAGAAAATACAAACTTGGTTGACTGAAGTTGCTAAAACTTAAAAAGAGTGATTGAACTTGTCGGTTTTAAGTAGCAACAACTTCTCAGAATCAAGTACATATGACTACATTTTAAGTAAACTTAAAATAAGATATTAAGTTAACATAAATTAAGATTTACTTAAATGTTTCAAAGGCAAACTATATCTGACAAGTTGATTTTACTGTTAAAAAATCGAGGACACAGATTGCCTTCAAAAATGTAAGTAAATATAACTGTTAGTGTTTATATAATTGTTAAGTTTGCCTAAAATTGAGTTGTATTTAGTTGAGTTTGAGAAGTAGATGCAACTTAAAAATGACAAGTTTATTAAAATCAATCTTTCAGTTTTAGCAACTTCAGTAAATCAAGTTTACTGTGTTATATACCCTGCTGGTTGCAAACTACTCAATTATATTTGTGTTTTCTTAAGCAAAACTGAACTTGGAGATCTCTTAACTACATCACTGGCAAAATCCTCTTTGTGATGATTAAGTTAAGTCAACTTGGTTTACCGAAGTTACAAACACTTATAAAAGAACATTTCACTTAACATTTCACATTTCACGTCATTTCACTTAACATTGTTTAGTTTCAAATTTTGAGTAAACTTAACAATTAGATATCAATTTAACATAAATTAGGATTCATAGTTGAATTAACTTTTCTTTTTCAAGGCAAGACAAGTTGATTTGAATCAAACTTGGTTTGCAGAAGTTGCTAAAACTACAAAACATTGATTTAATTAAACGTACCATTTTTAAGTTGCAACAACTTTGCAAAATCAAGTACATAAAACTGAATTCTAAATAAACTTGAAAAATTAGATATAAAGATAAATTGGGAGTAATAGTTATATTTACTTACATTTTTCAAGATAATGAGTTCTTTAGATTATTTTAAGTAAAATCGACTTGTCAGATTTTACAGTGTTAAAGGCCTCTGTATGAAAAAAATAATGTCTTGATGGACTCCTCTATATCACGTCCTATGAGCGAGATCCGTCCCACAAAATGCTTTCATGGGTCCCATTATTTCTTTTTTGACGCCTCCCTCCCTCCTCTCTCTCTCTCTCTCTCTCTCTCTCTCTCTTTGTCTCTCCTCCCTTCTCTCCTCCCTCTATCAGTCAGTGCGCCCGTTGGCACAGGAGCGATTGAAAGTGACACTCTGATTAGGAGCCGGTCTTTTGCGCCGATAAATCCAGCTTTTACTGCAGCTCGCGCGCCGCGGTGTGCTCCTCGGTTGAGTCCGTGTTCGGTGCTTTGTCTCCCGGTTTGTCCTTGCGCTGTTTCTCCTTGGCTGCGTCGCGTTATATTTTGTTTGCGCTTTCTCCGAAGATGAAGCCATGAGTTCAGAGGAGGGCAGATCTGTGCCACAGAGACGCGTTTTGAGCTAAAATAAGCTGACGTAAAAGTGTTTGTTTTTCTGAGAATATCAAGTTGTGCGCGCTCCGGTTCTCCAGGACAGACACACCGGTGCTCACAAAGTCTCTTCGCCTCTTCTTCACAGACGAGCATCCTCCGGCCACCGCTCCACTCTCTCCGCTTCTTTACGCGCCGTCCCCGCTCCCGCAGCCTCCCGCACCGCCGCTAACTTTTCTCCTCTTTTTGGATCCTCCGCTCCGGTCTCCGACGGGTCCAGATTCTGCAGCGTGATCCGCCGACTTATCCAGGAGCCGAACCACAGCCCAGCCCTGGATTCAATACTCCTGATCAATGGACAGAGCCTCCTCAGCGGCCAGCAGCGCTACAGACACGCCGTAAACAGTGAGTCCACACATACACACACACACACACACACACACACACACACACACACACACACACTCTTTCTCTCTCTCTCTCTCTCTCACACACACACACACACACACACACTAACAGTCTCAAAGTGCTGAAAACTCATCTGCACTCCAGATTTAAACTGCCTCTAAATTATAATTACGTGAAAATAAATTTTGAATAACAAAAAAATAAAATAAACACCGGATCCAATGGCATTGATCTCACTTAAAACCCAAATTTTACATTTATTTTTACTGTTTCTTTAGTCAGTAAAACTTACGTGACATTCTAATTATTATTATCATTAATATTATTAGTATTATTACTGATTTTGTTGCAAATTATTAGTGTAATTATAAAAAATAATATGTAACGTCCATCCACTTTATTATTACTATAATAGATTATTATTTTCAAATTTAGGATTATTTTCAGCAAATTTTCCATTCTAACAATAATGCATTTATTTTTCTTTGTTGATTATTTTAATTATTACAAATTGTGTCATGTTTGAGCCATGCATGATCAATTTTCAGCGTCTTGGCACTAAAGTAAAATGTATCTCTTTTACTATTTTACAAAATATTAGTTTAGTTTTCAAAATATGCACAAAATGTAGATACGACATTAAAATCAAATATAAGCAATATGTGAATATTGTGAATTTAGTATTTAAGATGATTATTTTTGGCTCCTTTAAATTAAAATAAATTAAAATGAAGAAGTTATTTCGGAGGCTGCGCAGGAAGTGCTTTGATTCATTGCAGAATAATTTAAAGCAAATGTTTGTAACTGCAAGTTATACATGTGTGCATGTGTGTGTGCGTGTGTGTGTGTTTGTTTGTAAATCTCAGAAAACGTCTTATAGCGCGTCACAACATAACTTTGTGACTTTTTAACTTTTTAAAAAATAATTAATGAGCCGCCTCAGTGAGAAATGTCACTGACGTTACTGTTTAACACGTGCATAGTTTAAATGACAACACCAGTTTTTGTTCAGTTTATTTTAACACCGCCTCAAACTGCACATCCACCGGTAAACGGGACAGACGATGAATAAATCATCATACCGAGGGGACACAGAGGTGTCGAAAACGCACCGAGTGTTTTCGGCTGCTACAAGGGCCTCTTAACCTCTGCAGCACAGGGGACAGGAAACACTCCGCCACGCAGCAGACACACACTCAGAGAGGCCGAAACGAGTCCGAAATCTGAAGAGATCACTAAACTCGGGTCTGCTCGGGGACTGCGGAGAAGTTTTCGGCCTCTGCGTAATCACCAGAAACTGAAGCCAAATGCGTTCAAATGAGAACCAGTCCTCCTGCAGACCGTCATGTCAGAAGCAATACTCTGCCGTGCACCAAAAACGTACAAATCCAACCCACATCCTCCTGCGCTTTGTTTCTTTTTACAATTAATTATAAATGTAAAATGTTGAATGCAAAGTTGCAGAAAAGTTTTATTTCTTTCCCTCTTTTCGTCTTCTTTGACCTTTTAAAGAAAAAAAAGCCACCAAACAGCGTTCACGTTTACTGACTTTTTCCTCGTCAAATTAAACGCGTGTGAAACGCCACACAAATGCCCAAATTTGCACCTAAGCGGGTGAAGTGTGAATGCAGAACGTCTACAATGTGGATTAATATTTTAGAGTATTGTTTTCAGTCATTTTAAGAGTATTTTATAATTAAATTACGCCTAATAATTGATTAACACATAATTGGCAGCGCCGTGACGCGCTATCAGCCAAATGTGCGCCACTGTGCCATTTCCTCTTTCCCAGCAGCCGTCCATCAAACCAGAAAAATAAACATTAGAAAAAAAATCCTCTTTTTTTTTTTTAGCTAACCGCGAGGAGAAACGGATTCGTCTCAGCTGCGGTGATGGGAGACTTTCTGCAGGTTTTCTGGCCTCCCTGTCTGGTTAAAGTTTGCTCACATGTTCAAATAGTTGACGGGCCGCGCAGACTCTGTCAGGAGGGGGGGGGGGGGGGGGGGGGGGGTGTTAATGTGTAAAGTATCAAAAAATAGTGGGAAACTCATATTTTCTTTGGCTCTGAGCTGCAGAGGCATCACAGTTTTCACTCATAGATGCGCGAATTATTTATGGTCTGTAATTTCATGCATATAAGGAAGACACCCCCCCCTTTTTTTGGCGTTTTTTAGCTTCACTTTGCAACATTTGGGGAGGGACAAATATAAAACAGCAATTTGGTCCTCCCCCAGGAAATTTAGAGCATTTTGGTGATTTTGATATGCATCAATTTATGGTGGAAATGTCTTAATTTTTTTCTAAATAAGATACCTAATTTTCTTATTAGGGGAGCAAATGTGAAATATGGGAGTTTGAGGACATTTTGACATCAAACACTTCATTTTCTGCTTTTCTGGTGGTGGTGGGGGGGGGGGGGGGCATGTTTGTATGATGAACATGTCTTTAATTTTGTCAAAATAAAAGTGAAGTGGGGGAGTTTGAGGTCCTCCTCGAGGAAATTTTAAGTGTCAAACACTTATTTTCCTTTATTATGGTAGATTTTTCTGCATCAGTTCATAGTAGAAACGTCTTAAATTAGGCGAAAATTAAAGACCTCTGCTACTCAAATATGACATGGGGGGAGTTTGGGGTCCTCCCCAAGTAAATTATGAGCCTCAGACACTAAATTGTCTGCATTTTGGTGGATTTTTCTGCATCGATTTATGATGAAAATGACTTTAATTTCTTTGTTTCTCCCATGTTTTTATTTCTTGGAAAAACACACATTTGTGTAGATTTTTTCCCTCGATATTCGTCCTTCCCTGAAATCTGCATGTTTAGCTTTTTCAGTATTTTCTTGTAATTCTGGAGTCATTTATTTCTCATTTATTGTAACTTCTTGAAGGTCTTTGTGGTCTGATAATTAAAATCATGTTTATTGCCAAGTAGGTTTTCACAGTTTGGTGCTTACAAAAAAACATATTAAGAGAGAATAAAAATGACGCGAAGAACAGTCAAAAGCATAATTATAGTCATGAATAACAAAGTTTGATAATTAATTTGCAGTAAAAAAAAAGCCCAATGATGTGACTTTAAATCGTCCATTTCCGCGTTTCTCCGTGCTTCCTGCCTGTCTGTGTGAACTCGGCTGTCTGTTCACACGTAATATGGGTGTGTCCGCGCTATTAAACTGCAGATTAGATAGTGGAGAAACTCTGCGGGCACTAATGATGCTCGCCTCTCTCCGGCTGTGGGCATCACTCACAGATCTGTGTAACGTCTCCTGCTCGGCCCGCCGCAGATTTCATACATTTTGATGCTAAATTCAGAAAGTGAGAAAACTCTTGCGTGTGGACGCTGTGTGTTTCCCACTCTGGTGAGGCTGCGGTGGACTGGTTTGGCATCAGTGTGTGTTGCTGTAAAGTTTTTTCTTGCTCCGCCTGTTTAAATATCTGACAATATAAGAGGAACACCTTATGATGTGAGTCAGGAGAAGTTGCATCACGTCTCTCTGGGCTGCGGCGTGTGGCGTTATTTTGCACTCCTCACACTCTTCGTCGTCCTGGCTGTGAGTCAGTGTGTGGTCCCTGGAAGTGTTCAAGCAGAGAGTCTGTGTAGCGTGCTGGCTTTGGTTTGTGTGGGTGTGTGTGTGTGTGTGTGTGTGTGTGTGTGTGTGTGTGTGTGTGTGTGTGTGTGTGTGAGAGTGTGAGAAAGCCCGAGGACCCTCTCCACAGCTCCAAATAAGTTGTGTGTTTTCTCTAAAAGGTCTGCCCCCCCTCACACCAGCTCTCCCCACATCACAGCAGCACATCTGACGGCCATAAATTCCACAATAATGTAACATTCAATCATTTCTCATAAACAGCCACATGAAAACCTTTTTTTTTTTTGGTTTTGTTTTCAGACTTAGAAAACAAACAAATTCTGATATTTTTTTCATCTGCTTCCTCTTGTTTTTTTCACATCCGTCCCTCCCTGTGCATACATGCAGTTTGACAGCAGGGCTTTTAGTATCCTCCTCCTCCTCGCTGCCTTCTTTTTTATCTGTGCTGCAGAGCCAAGCATTAACCAATAGCTTGATAACGCTGCTATAAAAGTGGATCTCGCACGGGAAGAACGGCTGTATCTGGAGATTTTCCTAAGCAGGTGACGCCTCTGCCGTTCTCCCCTGCTATCAGTGCTAATAATGCCCTCATAGGTCACTCTGTGTGTGTGTGTGTGTGTGTGTGTGTGTGTGGTTTGCATGTTAAAGGTGTCGTCATTAGCAGACACTAACAGTAAAAGAGATAGCGGAGCGAGCCGAGGCGGTGTGGCCCTCGAGCTCTGCGGTGTGAGAGGTTAGTCGTATTTCTCAGTGACACTTTGAGATCCATTAGTTTCATACGTTGACAGATTGAACGTGTTACCCTGCTGCTCGCATGATTGCGTTCACTTTTCACCCACAATTATCCCCGTTTTATACTTTTAAATCAGAGTGTTTGAGTCTCTGCTCTCTGTTTCTTGTGCACTTATCTCAATGGGAGGACAGTGAAGTGTGTGTGTGTGTGTGTGTGTGTGTGTGTGTGTGTGTGTGTCTGGTTTCTCTTTTCTTGCATCGACTCAGGGAGCAGTTTTTATTCGACCTGTTGTTCTCGTTAAGAGAAACATTTTCAACCCAAACCCTTTGTTTCTGTGTTTTTGTGTCTAACGTGCTCAGATGGTCCATTTCTCAAGTCAGGAAATCGTCGTTCTGACTTTTGGTTCGTCGTGATGCAGAAACAACATGCAAAGAAGTTGTGTTGGATTTTGTTGCTCTCCACAATCATCACAATACTGGAATTTCTATCTTTGATGCAATAGCTTAAAATATCTTTTTTTGACAGCATAGTGAAAAATTGACTTTGGGTGCATAAAATTTAGATTTGCATTAAAAGAGAAATGTAACAATAACATGAGTGAAACTGAGAATGCACAAACTTCCTGCAGTTACTGCATTCACTTGTTGTTGCTCTCTACTGTTATGCATCAAATATTATATAAAATATCCATAAAATATGCCACCTAGTCATCAGTTTACTTAATGATAACCCTTTGAAACCTGAGCAAACTGGATTCAGTTATTTCAAACGCATGGGAAGAAGGCGATGAGCATCTTAAAAAGAAATTACCAAAACAAAACAAGTTTGCAAGAAATTAGTAAAAGTTACAAAAAATTACTTTAAAATAAGCAACAATAATAGAAAAATTGAACAAGAAAATTGCCCTAAGAAAGTGCTAAAAAAAGAAAAGAAAAAGAAAAAAAATAATTTAAATGTATTTCTGTCTGTAACATTATTTTAAACATATTTATTATTATAAAAATAGTTTCTGGACATTTTTCCTCAGTTTTTGATAATATGTAATTGTGATTTTGTTCCAGACTTTTTGCTGCACAAGAACCTCTAAACCTGCTAAAATATTGCTGTAACTGACTTCTTATCTGCGTCAGTGTGGTTACAACCTAATACCATATTAACAATATGCAATATGAGAACTAATGAAAAGTTTATTAACCGTCAACGAGACGTTTTCTTTCGTCTGTCATGTTTTTGTGTATATGACCTCAAAGTTTGAAAGTCGTGTACTAAAATTTTCTGACTTTTTGAGTTGCTGTTGCGACCTGAGGGAGCGTTCATGTGTGTTTTCAGTTTTTCCAACACCACACGAATGCATCGTGAGTTTTGACGTTGGTCCAGTATTGACGGATTAAGCGGAATATTAGTTTCACGTTCCTCTTGTGGGATAATAAAGTTTACTCTGACTTTGACTATGAGAGCGCTGCAGCCGCGAAACTTGGCACGTTCACGCCGTTCGTTTACATCCACCACAAGTGTTTGTTTTTGCCGCTGACAGGCTCAGACTGTTGTTGCCAGTTTTTCATTCATTCTTTGTCTCTAGTCGTTTGTTCTCTTAAGGGTCCCAGCTGTCATTGGGCAAGAGGCGGGGCACACCCTGGACAGATTGGAGACTACTGCAGATTATTGCAGGTTATTGCAAGTGTCTGATAATATTACGGAAATGATCCCCACAGAGAAATGAAGTGTTTTTTTCTTCACCTTTCGCTGGTCTCGCTCGAGGAGAAGTTTTGTTCTGAAATCTCACTGACTCTTTCACATTTTCAGCTAATTCATCAACGTTAAATAATTTAAGATTGACTTTACACATGTGGCTGTGATTGACATTTTACAGAACGCAGTGCAAGCTGCAAAAATTAAATTAGAACAATCAGTGAAGTGTGCAAACAACCATAAATCATTGTTTTCCGTTTCTCAACTTATATTTAATCCTCTTCTTATTATCTCGCAGCTATCTCAGTTAAAACTGTGTGTACGCTGCTCTGATGACACTTTCCTCCTTTAGAGATGCCAGTTTATGTTTGGGAAAAGGCGCACGTTATGTTTTTGTGTGTTTTATGCGTCTGATCTCAGATTCTGGGGGCCCGATCTCTGCTGGAAACTCAGTTAAAAACAGCAGCTTTTCACGCCACGAGCCCAAATCACAACCGATTTTGTTGTTTTTGGTCTTGGAAACTTTGAGATGATGTGAAAAAATGTAATCGCACGAATGCAAGACTTTGTTACATACAGTCACAGAGAGGATTAAGCGAATGATAGAAATGTAAATGTTTTGTCTCTCTGAAGGGACATAATGTTGTCAGACACTTAGAAAATCAATCAGTGGCAGAAATAAGCTCTTTAGTGGACGAAAATCAATGGTGTGAACCTGAGTGATTTCGTTGCTGCTTGTTTTGCGGCGCTCTCGCTCATTACAGGACCAGTTTTTAAATAAATCTGTCTCCATTGGACGCAAAAACATGGGGCCCGAGCTGAAAAACGCTGAAGTTTCCCTTTAAATCTTTACATTTTTGCACGTCTTGCTTCATCAGAGGCTGAACATAAAAAAACAGCTGAATGCGTTTTTTTGTCCAAACTTTAATTTCAGTGTTGCAGAAATAAAAGCACGAGACAGAGTGATGGAGGTAAAAATAAACTTTAAAAAAAGATTAAACGACAGAAAGATTTTTCTTTAAAAAAGCAGCTTTCATGGGCCGTCGCTGCAGCTCCCACGTTGAACCCGTCATTACACCGTACGTCTCTCAGATGGACGGGACTACCAATCAGTGTTTGTCAGCCGTCTGATTTGTAGAGTTTAGACTGGCTTTGAATTACACGTTAGCCTCAGTTTGTGTGTGTTTACGTCTTTGAGCTGGACATATTGTTTATAGGTGTGTTTGTTGTCGTGTCCCACTCTTCTATTTCTTTGGGTGTGTCTGCATTTTTTGCTGTGCAATCTTGTCTTTGGCCCTCGGTGTGTATTTGTTATGTCTAGAACGTGTAATAATGTGGAATTTGATAGCGGCTTATCGTGGAAAACACGAGGTTTCCCTGTATCAAACACAATGCGAGACAAACAGAGCAGAGAGGGCTTTTATTTCTTTATATCGGAAAGTCTCAGAGCAGAAATACTTTACCCAGTGAGCAAATTGGTTTGATTTCTATCAAAAAAATGGAGAGGAGGCAACATCAGCTTAGCAAGAGATGGCTCAGAAATGTGCAAAAAAATGTGAAAAAGTTACAAGAAAAAAGTGAAAAATGTAAAAAAAAAAAAAAAAAAAAAAAAAAACAGCAAAAAAAAGAGAAGAAAAAGTTGCTAAATAATGAAAAAAGTACAAAACAGCAAAAAAAGAACAAAAAAAACAAACAAGAAAAATGACTTAAAGGGCTGAAAATATATGTATTTACTTCATATATTTATTATATTTTTCTGTAACATAATTTTAAATATAAATTATGCTAATTTAAAGTATAGTTTTAAGGACTTTTTCCCTATTTTATTTAGATAATTTTCTAAGGTTCAAAAGGGTTAAATAGCTTGTGAAAGGTGTCTAAACACAGCAAAAGAAATCTGATGTTGATTCAATTTATAAAGGGTTAAAGATCGGATTGCATCATTCTTAAAAAGAAAACGAGTGACGAAGATTCGGCAGCGTTTTTTCTCTCATTGCAGTTTCTCTGAGACGTTTGACAGTTGACCAGAGAGGCAGTAAATTGGGAAATGTGTCACGACCTCGTCTTATCAAAAAGACATTACATTTGTTCCCCGTCTCCATAGCAGATTGGTCTTATCGCGCCTTTATTAACTGCTCCGACTATCACACGCCTTATCGAACAATGCAGCACAGATGGATTTAGGATGCAGACGATAACACTCACAGTGTTTGATATCAGTCCTCATTTAATGTGCTGAACATCGTCACACCGTTAAAGACGATGTTTAGAACAAAAGGTTATTGCTCAACACGCCCGTAATAATTGCATAAAATAGATTAGCAGTTATTGGTCTGTGACTGTGGGCACGTCCACACCCAAATTACTATATACACGTCTCTCAGCTTTAATGTAGAGATACTCAACTTAAGGCCTGCGGGCCAAATTTGGCCCCCGATTGGGTGCCATGTGGCCCCCCGGTCATTTTTTAGTTAACAATAAAAATAAAGTGATTCACACTGGGAATTGTTCTGTACTTTTAGTAAACGTAAGGTGTCAGAGAGCATAAAACAGCATCAGTATAGAGCTTGTTATCAAAAAAAGTGCCAGTGGAGGAGGTACGAGCTAAACCTCTATGAAATGTCTTAAATTTCTAGAAATATTTTAAAAACCAAGAAACGACTGAAAATCCAAGAAATGTACTAAAATCCAAGAAATTACCTAAAATTCTAGAAACGTCCTAAAATCTTAGAAATGTCCCACAGTCCTAGAAATGTCTAAAAATCTTAGAAAAGTCCTGAAATCCAAAAAATGTCCTAAAATCTTAGAAACATCTTAAAATCTGAAAAAAATTCCTAAAATTCCTGGAACATCCAAAAATCCCAGAAATGTCCTAAAATCCTTGAGATGTCCTAAAATCCGAGAAATGTCTTAAATTTCTAGAAATGTTTTAAAATCCAAGAAACGACTGAAAATCCAAGAAATCTGAAAAGCCTAGAGACATCCTAGAATCATAGAAATGTCCCAAAATCATAGAAATGTACTAAAATCCAAGAAATTGCCTAAAATGCTAGAAACGTCCTAAAATCTTAGAAATGTTTCAAAATCCTTGAGATTTCCTAAAATCTAAGAAATGTTCTAAAATTCAAGTAATATCCTTAAAATCCTAGAAATGTCCTAAATCTTAAAAACATCCTAAAATCCTAGAAATGTCCAAAACACACCTCAGAAACTGAGCCAAGCTTGTTGAGTTTTCCGGGTTTTAATTGTTTACAGTGAAAACAAAGAGAACGAAACGATGAGATGAAGTAAAAAGCAGAGATGTGAGAGGTGTTCAGGTTTTAGTCACTCCCACATATTTCTGTGCAAATCTGCATTTTGGTTCTCTGATTAATAACTGCATACTTCCGTTATTCATAACTATATATGACACAACACTTAAGTGCTGAAATACGACACCAGTTACAGGTTTGATTTGAGTTCAGCGACCTTTAAACTAACAGAAGCTCTTTGACCGTAAACTGAATGACACAGTTAGGGACCGTGTGTCAGTGATGGGAGCGGCGAATTAGTACACGAGCACTCGTTCTGCAGGAAATGTACCAGCGACTGATTGAAAATAACAATATTAGAAGAGCTGCAGCTAATGATTATATCCATTTTTGCTTTCAGTTATTTTCTTGATTAATCGTTTGATGTTTTTGTACCAAAAGCTGTGAATTTAGTTTCACAGACGCAGAAAATCTTAATATTTAAGAAGTTTGAACTAACAAGTGTTTGATCAAAAAATGACAAATGATTATTCATGTAAAACAGTTAAATTGACTCTAAGAAATTAGGTCACGTTTAAGCTAAAGTGGTGAAAATATTGCAAATATAGTGTTCACTCAAAGTGATCTTTTTCGGGAGCTAAAATACGTTTTGCTGCTGCTGTTAGTCCACAGCTGTGCATAGTTCAGCTTCTGTGTTGGTAGATTTGGTTTTTTTGAAAGGTGTCATCAAAGCAACAAAGTACAAAAAATAAACACAGCAGATTCATTAGATGGGTTATGATGGAATATATTTTTAAAAATTTAAAAATAAAAACAGATAAAAGTTTGCAGATTTTTTAACCTTTTGGTGCACGCTTTGATGTAACTGTAGGGCATTTTTTATTTGTTTATAGCAGCATCTTCTTCTGGGTGCCAACAGGAGAAGTTATAGCAATGAGCAACTTAACAAAAAAAAAAAGACAAAAAATAGTAAAAAGATACAAGAAAATAACATGAAATGAGCTAATGAAAAAAATTAAAAAGAGAAAAAGAAAATGACCCAAAAAACAATTTTAAAAACATATAAGTATTCTGTAACATCATTTAAAATACATAATTATAATAATAAAAAAAACTATAGTCCTTTGGGCATTTTCCCCTATTTAAAAAAATTCTATTAAATTTCTCTTTTTTTGCTTTAATTTCTTGCTCATTGACTTTTTTTTTTTAAGTTTTCAGAACAGATTTGCTCACTTTTTACACGTTTAAATTGTTAAAGGGGTCTGAATGCAGCCCAACAAAAACTGTTGTTCATCCAGGTTTCAGACACTTAACAACATGTGACCACAGGCGACCCGGCGATGATTCGACTCGGTGATACTCGCTGTTGTTGAGGAGAGACGTGTTATCTGAGCGAGGGGAACACGGTGTTTTTTATCTCCGGGGTCAAATGAAATGTAATAGAAGCAGGATGTTTTCGGAGATTAGGTGATGTTGGGAAACTGTCGGAGTTTAGATGGTGAGATGTCGGCGAGGACAGGTCGTGATAGGGATCGTCAGCAGCGGAGGAGCTGCAGCGGGTTCAGACCTGTCTGTGATAAACAGATTCTCTGGAGGATTATTTTAACCCTTTAGGGTCCGCTTTAATATTACACACACTCGTATCGCTCAAAATCAAGCTTTAGAAAATATTACACATTCATATTATTTTCTGCTTAAATCTTTAACCTGCATTAGTCCTAGCCATAAATATCAAATAGGTATTAATTTTAACAATTTTAACCCTTTAAATGCCAGGTTTTTGTTATGACGTCAGTATGTTTTAATATAAAAAAAAGAAATATTTTCAACATGCAATATAGTTTTTTTTAATGATCACAGCCTTTGATATGTCAATTATTAGCAGCAACATTAATTTTTATAAATATTTTGTGCAGTGTCAAATATCACCCTGCACGCAAAATATTATACGCTAATATGATTTTCTACTTTCTTTGAGTTTATTTTTTAAACCAGCGTCAGTCCTAATCATATTTTTTTTTAATTCAGTATTTTTTTTACAATTAAGAGGAATGATTTTCAGTATACTGCATGCTAAATTACTATCATCACAGTCTGGGATATGTCAGTGATCAGCAGCTGCATTGACTGTGACAGGTCACCTAGTGGAAATAACATGTATTTTCTCCATATGCCAAATATGGTCAAAATGACCTCATCAGGTGGAAAATAGTCAAAATAACAAATTCCAAGTTAAAAGCCCAGAATGACACCCAGAAATAATACAAGTCATGTTTTTCTGCTTTGATGGCTGTGGGATCAAAAATGTCAGTTTGAATGGGTTTCAATGGAGCATTTTTTGACCTTAACAGTATAAATGCAACAATTTTATGTATCTTAGATGTATTTTAGGAGCTGAGCTGCAAATTCCAACATTAAACAAAAATACAGTCTTACCAAAATGTTTTCCATATGCATGAACACAGACAAAATGAGTCTCTGAGGGTTAAATAAGAAGATGAGCTCCAGTCTGTCGCTTCCTCCTGCAGGTAGAGTCGCACTTATCTTCTCACTGAGGAGCAGCTGTGGACGTAAACTGCAGCTGACAGCAGTGAATTCCTCCGTGTCTTCTCCGTCTTTATTGGAGCTACAACATTGTCAGCGGTTAGATTTATTTGCAAAGCCCCTCTTTTTTCTCAGGGAGCCCTCACACTGTGAATCACAGCCACTGTGCTCACATTCAAACCCTTCGCTTTGCACTCAGCGTAACTCTCTCAACTCGTTTTCTTTTTTAAAAAAATCTTATTAAACTCTGCCACTGGCATTTTTTAGGGGCCTCTTTGCCTCCCACACTTTTTAATCACGCCAAAGCTAATGTTTTTAATTTATTATACATTTTGAAATTTCGCCCGGGCTCTTAATACTTGTCAGATTGAGAGTTTTTTTCTGTTTGTGGTGGATGTTTTTTTTCAGCTGTTGTGAAGGTAGAGAGGAGCGAGGCGGAGAGACACCACCACACAAAATCTTTTGTTCAGAGTTACGACAGCTGCAGCAGTAAAAAAAAAAAAAAAAAGCTGCAGAAATATTAAAAAGCGAGGGAGGAGGGGGTGCATTTTCTAATCAAGCGCTGTGGAAAATGCCACACTCAAACAATAACCATGGATTCTCCCTCATTTGTTCTGCAGGATTGCTGGCCAATGTCACTCAGAACAGAGACCCTCTGTGTTTTTCCACTCCCAAATCTGCCTCGCTAACTTCATTTCCATACTTCTCTCCCTCTCTTCGCCGTTTTTTTTCCACGGACACTTTCTCATCTCCTCTCCTCTTGGAGGGTCACACATGCTGGCAGATATTGTCCAGGGGCTCGTATGTAAATAAAAGCGGGTCCATTTGGCGTGAGCGAGCTGGCTGCTCCCTCACACGTTGGCGCGTGTCCCCCGTCTGGCCTGGCAGCGTTTCTAATGGCATTACCCCGTATTAGACGTTTGGCCGTCGCTCCCTTATCAGGGGACGCCGGCCCACGAGGCTCTCATGAATGTGTGTGTGTACGTGATGTATATGTACTCATACATATTAAACGCAAACACACGAGTGAGCCGGCGCTGCGTTTACAGTCCCAACAAACACTGAGGAGGGACTCTGTCTGTCGTCTTCTTCTCTTTCTGTTTGTCTCCGCTTCAATTCTTTAATTAAGTCAAACAAACTTGCCATTTTTTTGCCACTTAAAGGGATAGTTTGGATTTTTTTGAACAAAATGTTTATTCAAAGTTGACTAATACATTGTTATTTTCTCAGAAAAAAGAACAGATGAGAAAAAAATAACAGTCACAGTTCGGCAAACCAACAAACAAGTTGCTTGCATCCAATGGAGCTGCTCGCGATTGGTCGGATGGGTGTTTTGGCGGGAACTCTCCCACCGTGGATATCTTTGCACAGACTCTGGCTCCGATAGATGTCACCAGCGCAAGATTGCAGCGGCTTTATCCGAAATATTTTAGCTTCACTTAAACATAGTGTGGGTAAGTCGGGGAGCGTAATTTTTTTTGCAATAAACAGGAGTTTTCTCAAAACTGACATGTTTCCATTAGGTTTATTTTGTATTCGCAGTTTCAGTTTGAGGGTTATGGAAACTCGCCTCATGATGAGTCAGTAGAGGATCAACACTCGGTGCTCAGCGCTGAGCTCCCGCTCGTTTGTAAAGTTTTTCTTACATTAGAAAACTCCAACTATAAAATTAAAGGATGTTTGCAGCCTTGAGCAGCAACTATAAACTCAGAAAAAAAAAAAGTTATTGTGCCGACTGCCGGCAAAGTCTGACCTTCATTTGTGGTTCCCAGAAGTACACTGCATAAAAATTTTTTAAAAATTCTCAGTCGACTGAGGGTTTCTGACTGATGGTTCGAGCCTCCAACTGTTCTTATGTGGGATTTGTTTTTTGGCGAGAATTTAAGCACACGTCCCCCTACACGTTTGACATTGATCCATTTTCTGCTTCATCAGCTGTTTGCCTTCTTCAGATACAGTATTCACTAAACAACAAGGCATTTTTGTGTTATTTTATATACAATACTGATAAGAATACAGGTGTGAACAATTCTGCTCCTGTTTTTTATATATACTTTTATTTTTTATTATTTTTTCCAAACAGGCATATAATAAGGGAGGTTTGATTATACTCTTTCTGGGCTTTTTTTTTTTTTTGCCCTGCTTATGATGACTTTAGAAATGTACTTTTTACTAAAATGTCGTTGTTTATGCCGACGTTTTTGGTTGGATGTTCAGGAAAAACTTGAGTTAGGCTTGAGGAAGGGAACATTTATTTTGTTGCAAATTTTCTCGCTCTAGCTCAGGAATAAAGGCAGAATATTTAATTTTTAATCCCTAATAAACAACCACAAAAGACAGATAAAAGCTACAACATCAGGTGATCAGGTGTAACAGTCTCATTTCTCCTAATATTTATCTCCCTTCTCTTTTTGTAGTCTAAGAGAAAAAGTCATTTTTTCCATCTAATGAATGAAATTAACTATGTTGATAAGAAGGACAGTAGTTTGGGGAGGTGCTCTGCAGCCAGCGTTTTGTAATTGTTTTTTTTTTGTTGATAGCCGCCATAAAGATCTTAAGAAGGTACGCGTCCTTCTTACTGAGCTCTTTCGGAACAATTCCAGGGTACAAAAAGGTGAAGGACAAAACAATTTTCACGTCCAGAATCCACCAGAAGGTCTGATCTGCCAAACCGATCCACACGCCCTCCAGCAATTCTGCTCTTTCCCTCAAATTTAAGAAAAAACAAAGGAACATGTTGGTGAATGCAGGCCGATGTTGGTTTTGGTCCAAAGAATATCACCCAACTTAATAACTGAACGCTATTCGCCAGTTTCTACCCCTCAAAAAATCAGTTTCCCTTCCCTTTTTTTCCAGACTCGTTCTCTCTGGCTGGAGCTCCTCTGGGGATCTGGAGGAGGATGGAGCGAGGAGGGGAGAGTCCCATCACCCAGGACAGTCCTGAGCGGAGGGGAGGCAGCCCGGACCTCAGTGGCCTCCCGCCGCCGGGGAAGAAGGGTCGTCTGGAGCTCAACGGGAGCCCCACTGGACCGCGGATACGCCACAACGGAGCCCCACAGAGACCCCTGGGAGGTAAGCACCGTCAGCTGCTAGCTGTCGACTGAGCCTGCATGAAAACCGTATACAGACTTTGACTTTCGCATTGAGTCCCTTTTTAACGATGGTCAATATGAAATCTGAAAGAAATTCGTTCATCAGTTGTGATGCTGAAATATTTGCAGGCGGTCACAATTTTATTAGAGGTGTTCAGTGTAACGTAACTTTGGTTTAACGGCTCCAGACTAAAAATGAGCTCCACCAACAATCCTTCATATTCACAGGACAATGGTGGACAATAAAAATAGGAATTTGCATTTTCTTTCACAGATTTTCTGTAAACTTTGTCAAAATGTAAGGTAATTTTAAATGAGAACTTTCAAGTTAACCCTTTAAAACCTAAATCGACATCAGTTTTGTTGTGCTGCCATCAGACACCTCCCAAAAGCTATAAAACCCTTTAAAACCCAAGAATTTTTTTCTAAAACATGGGAAAAAAAGACAATAACCTACTTGATAAGAAATGTCCTACATATTGCAAAAATGGTAAAAGGTGAAAAGAACATTACCCCAAAATTTAATTTTAAATATTAGTTTAAAGTTTACTATATTTATACATTTTTGCACTTTTAATTTTTTTTAAATGAAAATATTTTATATTTTAACCGTTTTTCATCTTATTTTCTGGTAATTTTTTTGTAAATTTTTCACAATGTTTTTGCTCATTTTTGGGCCATGTCTTGTAAACTTGCTCATTGCCTTCCTCATGTTTTTTTTTAAAGAAATCAAACCAATTTTCTCTGGTTACAAATGGTTAATCAACACTTCTCTTAAAATGTGGTTAGTAACTAAAACAGAAATCTTAGAAATAAGTAAATAATAATGATCCAAATCGCACACATGATCAGACTCCTGCTGAAATAGAGTGAGCTGGATGACGACATCTCACAGCAGCTGTTGGCGTTTCAGGTGTCAGAGGTTTTTGCAGACAGCTCGTGGCTCTGCAGCGAGCCACATCCCGACCACGAGCGGAGTTTGGCTCGGAGCGCCGTGCTGTCGTGTGGCAGCGCTGCCGGGAGAACCCGAGCTGTTTCTGCTGTTAATCTATAAGTCTGGAGGGAACTGTATAACACAGGCTTACCAAATAAAGGAGATTGCTCCATATAAACAAGATTTATACAACTCACTCTGGTTTATCGATCCTGCATTCATTGTGAAAGTTGCTTTTTGTTTATGTGCGTGTGTGTGTGTGTGTGTGTGTGTGTGTGTGTGTGTGTGTGTGTACATCCATTGGGGTTTCTGTTGCCATATGTTTGCAGAAATATCTCAGCTGATCTCTTTACATTTTTCTCTCACGTTTCATAAATTCAGAGAGAAATCATCTCTACGTTTGTTTGGCAGTATCACGAATATATGATGAATCTTTTTTTGTGGCGATATGCCGACTTTCAGCGAGTTGCTATTGGACCTTCCTCTGGTTGACGTATTACGTCACATAGACATGTTAGCAAATGGCGACAACATGGATAAATTTTCAGCGCTTAACATTTCCTACTTATTTTGGTTCCTTTGTCTTGTTTTGTTTCCTTTTTCTTCTTCTTTTTTTCTGCCAATTTATGTTTTTCGATTTCCCGGTCAAAGCCCGGCGTGGGGACTTTGGAGCATATTCAGAACGCCGAAGCCAGTTCAGGTCCAGCTGAGGCGTATATCGACCCCCAGCGTCATTATCTGAGTGTGTCCAACTTCGAGAAATTCAGCTCAGTTCTGACTAACATGTTTATGTGTATTTTAAAAGTCCAGTTTTAGTCAGACTAACACAGGAATGAGACGTTTTCTAACATCATGTAAACACCTTGATTGTCGTGTTAAATGTCACGCCTCTTTTGCTTCCACTATGCCGGCATGCTGTCAGAAATCACGCACTGGAGCGGGACAATGCCGCTGCTGTTCGATTCTTTGTAAATGCGCCATCGTCGCATTTTCAGTTAAATACGACTCACAGTGCTCTTACCCGTCTGCTGAGACTACAGACTCATTTTGCAGATATCCGAATATATATGATTTATTTCTACGTATGAATGAGGCCTGAAGTCAAACTGAGAATGTCTAACTTCATGTGTTTTGTTTTTCCTGCTTAAAATTTCATTAAAATTATCCAATCTGTGCCACATGAGAGGAAAACACCAGAACTGGGGAAATCACAGTGGAGTAAAAGTGAAAGTTGACAAAATTTGACAAAAATCAAGTTAAGTACAGATATTCCCCCCAAAAATACTTAAGAACTTCAACAAAGTAATGTTACTTGTTACATAACATCACTGGCACTGGACCACTTACATCCTACTTCCCTTTATACAAACCTGTAGAGCTTTAATGAAAGATGATTTGTCCAAAATAACCCAATAATAATAATGATAATGATAATAATATAACTTTATTTATGTAGCACCTTTAAAAACAATAGTTTACAAAGTGCTTTGACAGACAAAGCAAAGGCATGAAAAGCATAGACATCAACTAACAGTCAAATCAAGAGGCAAAAACAAAACGTGTTAACAGAAGGTCAACACGATTAAAGCAAATAAAAGTGATAAAGCAAATCTAAAACGGCAGTTAAAGTCCAGAATTAATTAATTTTTTAGAAAATTAGAGAATAAAAGCAATAAAAGATAATAAAAATAATATAAGAAGACGACCTAAATTTCAGTGTCTTACACCTGGAAACCTTGTAAATTGATCCTTGAATATTTCTGCAGAACTTTGGGCCGTTTTGCTCGAATCAGAGTTACGTTTTTGTGGGTTTGAACGTTTCGGCTGCACAGTGTGAGTTTCTGTAAAGATGGACCCGTCTGTGGTTTTGGAAAGCGTTAAAGAGGTTAACAAATCAACGTGGAGCTCGGCGTCGACCGCAGAGAGGAGAAGAGGCGACGTGTTGAAGTGAGAGAACGGCTGAAAGTTTAAATGTAAAGACGGTGTGAGAAAAAGTGGCGAGGCGTCGAGGGGAGGGACGCAGAGAGGAAGGAGGAAGGGGTTTCCTGCGCTCAGCGGATGGTTGGTCTGTAATAATGACGGGTTGTCTTTGAAGACAGGAAACTCGACGTGTCTCCTCCAAACCACACCGCTGCCACGAGGAGGGGGCCACACACACACACACAGATTTACACACACACACCATATGTCCACATTCAAACTGTGACACCCAACAAACGCTGCCAAAACACACACCCACTTACACTCCACACACACACATTTCTTATTTTAATATGGCCGTTCACTCATCCCCGTACATATTAGAGGGATTAGAGGTTTGAGGCGACGTCACATCATCCAAACCAGATCACAGAGTCCGCGGCGAATCACAGGACACTGGATATAAGAGAAGACAGACCGAGGAGGAGACAGACCGAGGAGGAGACAGACCGAGGAGGAGAGCGAGATACAGAGGGAGAGAGGGAGAGAGGGAGAGGAGCCGGTCGGAGGGAGCTGCTCCGTGTTGACAGTTATATTTCCCTGTTGGGGGAAATTCACTTACTTGAATTGGCACAGAGCTCCAGTGTGTAATTCACTCCATGAGAGCCTGGAGGACTGGGAGCCGAGTGATTAATGAGGAGGAAATAGAAATATAGGAATTGACTGATTAAAACAACGGGTGGGATGGATCTGTGTGAGGTGGAGAAGGAGGAGGAGGAGGGGGTTAATGCTGAATGCACCTCATGCAGGAGTGTGTGTGTGTGTGTGTTTGGTATTGTGTGGTATCCATGCGGTGAAACACACTTGCCGTGCCCCGTATTATTAGTGCTGGGACGCTGCCTAATGCGCTCTCTCCATCATTTCTTCAGAGAGCTTTAATTAATTGCCAGTTGACAGGTGGCCCAAAACCAAAAGCCTTTTAGGAAAAAGGGGTCAGATTGGAGAGGAAGGATTGATATTAGTGCGCGGAGCCAAGAGGACACGCTCGGATGCCGGGAATCTGACACCAGATAACTGAAAAGACTGAGCACGAACAAGTGCTCGTCACGATTTATTGGGGAGGAAATATTGGCAGAAATCAGAATCAGAATCAGCTTTATCGGCGAACACAAAGAAGGAATTTGACTTCAGTTAGCTTTGCTCTCAATGTACAGCAAATTAAACATTAAATGTAAAAGGAAAATAAAAAAGAACATAAGTGTAATATGATACAAGTGTTTTCTTTTGTGTCACCTGCAAGAAGTTCAAAATGCACACATTCATAAAAACATCAGACTTTTACTGATATTTTAACTGTTTGTAAGGGTTTTTTAAAATTAATTTATTTTATTATGTCTCTTTTTTCCTTTACAATGTCTTTGTCTTCGTTTTCAGTACTTTTTCGAAGGCCTATTATAATGTGATGTATAGAGCCCGACCAATATTGGATTTTTGAGACCGATTTTATAGTGGAAAAATTCACAGATTACCGATATGGAGACCGATATAGTGAATTTTTGAGCTGGAATGAAAACAGGTAATTTCTATGTGGATTGTGATTTTACACTGACATGATTCTGCAAAAGTACTCAGAAGTCTGTTTTCTTAAACAAACAACTTTTATTTAACAATTTACTTATTTAACATTACACACAAACGAAAATAAAGAGTAAATAAAAATAAATAAAAATCAGTGCTGTGTGTGCTTCAGCTTCAGTCTTCACTGACCTTTCAAATAAAGAATATAAAAATAAAATTCACATCAGTACGGTTTGGTTTTTGCTGACCATTTAATTAAAGAATAAATTCAATAAAATAAATAATTAAATAAACATCAGTGCTGTTCAGTATCAGCCACCCGAGCATCGTTTTCTGCATCATATGGTCTGTAAAAAAAGTTTTCTTATTGGCGCATATCGGAAAAAATATACGCCGATGTTGATATGCTCCGATTGTGAGTTTCTCAATAATAAAAGCTGTAAAGGGAGCTTAAGTGTGCGGACCTTCTTCTTTTGTGTCATCTGAAAATTTAAATAGTTGAGCCGTTTAAATCTACACAGGGAGCGTCTTCTCTGCCACCGAGGCGAAAATGTTGCTGTGTTTCTACAGTAGCCCAGAATGGACAAACCAGACACTGTCTCTAGATAAGGACATTCACATTTTTATGTCAACCACAGCAGTTACAAGCCCCTCCGCGATAAGCAACACTCAGCAACTACTTTCTTTCACAGGAATTTATTGCATTTATGAATATTTAATATGTATCTTTTGCTAGGTTTTATCATCCATTTGTGGCTTTAGTATGCTGCTTTTTTTTGTTCGTTTTTTTTAACGAAATTAAAATTTTTGAATTTTATTAATTCATTCTTTTTTTTTTTAATTTAATAATTTTTTAAATGTATTTAATTTGATTTTTTAATTTAATATGTTGTTGCTATGTTATTTGCATTTTATTTTATTGTTGCCATGTTTTTATCGTTGCTTTTCTGAAAAGAAAGGTCATCTGAAAACCTAAAAAACAATCTAGAACAACAGATGTTCACCTTCAGTGCAACATCGACTGTCGGCATGTTGCGTCAGCGACCGCAGTCTGCTGGGATAAAGACTTTTTAACTAACTTAACTTCAAGTGCAACTTTTTGGTGGAAACAGAGGCGACGTGAGGCGGCGCTGCAGCCGCTAGTTTTCTGATGTCGGTTTGTTTGTCTGGACCTGAAGGGAAAGAGAAGCTCTTGGAGTGAGTTTGTTGAGTTTGACTTTTCAGTTTTTCTAGCTTTACATTCAGTTTTGTTTGCTTAAAACAAACCAAACCGTCACCACAGTGGTGAGTCATTTCTGTAAAGACGGCAAACAAATTGAGATGATCTCATCACTCATTTGGGCTGTTATAAAGGAAACAACAGCAACCTTAATTTGTCCTTTATTTGGGAGGTCGACATGCAAACTCGCGGCCTGCAAAAGAATCGAACTGAGACACATTTCAAAGATCCTCTGGCTTTACTTGAATTTGTTTCCGTTAATAATTTTTAAGAAGCTTTGATTTCCACATGTGTTGCTGTGAGGAGGTTTAAAAAACGACGCAAAAACTGAAAGTATGTCAAGGTCTGTGTGTGTGTGTGTGTGTGTGTGTGTGTGTGTGCGTGCGCGTGTGTGTCTGCTTCATGCAAACTGTTCAAGTCTTCCAGGGAGTATCTGGTTTGGTTTTCACCTGGCCTTAATTTGCATCTTTGAGGAAGACTCAGTATTATGTTAACTCATATAGCTCTATATTCATATTTTTAATAACTGCATTAACATTAGTATTTGGCATCATTTTTGCTTTGAATCTCCCCGTTTTCAGGTTTGTTGGATGTTAAAGTTTAGTCTGTTATTAATACTCTAATGACAGCTGTTGTTCGCAGGTGTTCGGTGTATTTGTATAATTTTTGCATATCTGTTAGTGGAGCCATTATTATGACTGTCTATCTAATAGGCCGTTAGATTAAACGCCTGGAAATGTTCGGCAGAGAGAGAACAGCACTGTTCAAGGGTTTTTGCAGACATGAAAAAAAAAATGGAAAAGTCATGGAATTTGCAAACAGCAATTTCCAGGCCTAGAGACATTTTGGAAAACTAAAAACACCCTGCGATTTTTGGAAAATTAATGGAATTGACTTTCATAGACTGTGTTCAAGAACCATCAGAAATGTGAAACTCCAACAATATTTCCTGTTTTTACAGTTTCTGGCTGTCATAAATGGTGTCATTTTTGGTGGTTTAAAAACAAACAAAAAACAAACAAACCCAGAAGAAATTGTAAAAGCAAAAATTATCGTGTCTTTAGAATTTGCAAAAAAATAAAATAAAATAAAATAAAAATAATCGTCATTTTTTTAATTTAATTATTTGCAAAAAAAAAAAAAAAAAAATATCTTTTTTTTCATAAAAAATCAACAAAAATTGATATATTTTTTTTAATTTTAAAAAGAAAGAAAACATGCCATAAATAAATAGTAAAATAAATACAAAATACAGCTATTTCAAGTTTCATGCCCTCCCCAGTGCTTAAAAAGTTAATTGACATGACTCCCCCTTTTTGCACCACCCTCTTCCCTCTCGTAAATAATGAACAGTCCCTTAGTTATGTTTAAATATTTAGTTCTAATCCTGTTCTGAATTCATCATTTTAAATAATATATATTTTTGAAAAAAGCTTTTATATAATAATGAAAAAGAACTGATTAGGAGCATCGATGGTTGTATCAGATAATGTGTGGTCTTTAAAGTTTGCCTCAAAATCACAGAAAATCCTGGAAATTAATTTGTAAAAATGTGTATGAACCCTGACCGTCACAGTCATTAGTTTTACATCCTCGGGGTCGATCTTAGCGCGCTGAGAACTTCAGGTGTCGGCAAATTCAACAGTGTGAAACAAAAAGGATGAAGCGATTACAAGCTTGACCCGCAGTAAATGCGAGCCACATGTTTGCCGCCTCTGAGGAATAAACTGCTTTGTGATCTCAGACAATAAAAGCCAGACATTTGAAAAGAATCTCCTCGTTGTTTTTCCTCCGCAGGTCTGATGATCCCGGTCTTCTGTGTGGTGGAGCAGTCGGACGGAGGGATGCAGACGGACGGATGTGAGGGCCGAGAGGAGCACGCAGAGTTTGTTCTGGTCAGGAAGGATATCCTCTTCTCTCAGCTGGTGGAGACGGCTCTGCTGGCCCTCGGATACTCCCACAGCTCGGCGGCACAAGCTCACGGTCAGTCAAAGACACTGCAAACACAACAGCACCATGTCAAGTGTGATAATTCATTTATTTATTGATTTATTTTTTACCCTGTTTTGTTATGTAGGTTTGAGGCCATCTTGCAAAGTCTCAGCCTACCAAAGCATTTAAAGAAGTATTTCACTGATACTAAGAGATTTCTCTCATAAAACTGGGCCGTCTCTGCAGCAGAAAGACACAAATTATGAAACTGGTGCTACAGAGAAAACCGAGAAACAGGTCTTTGGCATGGGGCTGGACAATATGTCTCGCAACAAAGATATTCTTGAAGATATCACAAATCACAGAAAATATATTTTATTATGCATTTCAGGAACATACAATTGCAAAAAAAGTATGTTTTATCCTACTATAAAATGCAGAAAACACCATCTGTCTGCATCCGTTTTTCTCCTGGATGGGTTCAGTCTTAAATTGCACAAAAACTAGCATTATGGCATCATGAAAGACCCCTTTATTTATGCAGCAAAATTCATACTCATCACCGATTCAAAGGGTTTCACAAGTGAGCAGATAAGAGAATAAGAGAAAAAAAAATAAAATAAAATAAAAAAAAAATTATAGGAAAAACATTAAAAGAAAAAAAAAATAAAAAGAGAAAGAAAAATTTTTAAAAAATACATAAAATAAATTTAAAAAATGCTTTTAAAGTGAAAAAGTAAATAACATTTAAACAAGCTTCTTTTTCTTTTTCACTGTGCAGGAAGCAGTATGGCGCCCACTTCCTGTTCGCTAACTTTCACTATTGTGGTGAAACGGGGCATTAATATATGTTTCTGCAATCAGTTTAGCAGAGAAATAAGAAGTGCAGTAACATTATCTTGATTTATGTTCCTGAATCGTTTTACCGTTTAGAGTTTGAGAGAGAGAGACGGGCGGGTGTCTCTTGTCTCTCAGCTGTGTACTTTTTGTGTCCGCGGTGGCTGGTGATAAAGGATGTGAAGCTACAGTCTGTTGTTCGAGTAGTAAAAGTAGTGCTGGATGACGTAAACTACATCATTTGTGGAGTTTCATGTGAGGAGAGGAGGGATATTTGGCAGCGGTCAGATGGAGAGAAGTTTACCACAGTTTGTCCACACACACTACCGACATTGTTCTGATACAAAGCTGGAAGTTGGCGAAGTGTCCCTTTAAGTTTTTTCTGGCTTTACTCTAATTTGTTTCTGCAGGCCGTCATTAATAGTCAAGATTTTCCAACCTCCGAGTGTCTCTTGAGTGTGTAAACTCTGGTGCTTCTGACTCAGAATTAAATGCCGTGCAGCTTTAGGGGTCAGGACGAGAACGATCCTTTAGAGCAGACCGTCCCTCTAATCAGCGTCCCCAAAAAGAAAACTGGATGTGATGTCGTCTATTTAGAGCAGACACTGTTCTGTTACGGTGGCAATAAGCACAAGAATGTTTCAAAAACACAACTAAGACACAGACAGAGCCTGTAAAAGTCATTAAAGACACAACAAAGAGCTGGACAGGAATGTCTCCGCAAGACAAAAATACACTCTGTGTGTGTGTGTGTGTGTGTGTGTGTGTGTGTGTGTGTGTGTGTGTGTGTGTGTGTGTACAGTATGTGTGAGAATGTTTATGAAGCAGAGGAAAAGAAAAACTCTGTAATTTATTGTTGCACACATGGTAGTCATCTGCGACAGGACAGTGTCATTTACTGCTGTCTTTTCTCAAGTATGCAGAAAATGCCATCTGGGGAAGTTGCCTCACATCGATATAAAATGGTAACAACAGAGCGACAGTGAGCAACAAGGCTATTGCAATAGACTCTGAGTGGTGGGAGATCCCCATCTGTTTGACATCTCGCTCCAGTGTGTGTGTGTGTGTGTGTGTGTGTGTGTGTGTGTGTGTGTTAGTGTCATCTCCACCAGGTCTTATTCGAATTAAGTCTGCAGACCCGTGAGCGTGCAGACATGTTTCTAAAGTGTAGGAGAATGCGTGCGTGTGTGTGTGTGTGTGTGTGTGTGTGTGAGTGGGTGTGTGTGTGTGTGTGTGTGTGTGTGAGTATGTGTGTGAGCGTGTGTGTCCTCCCCTCTTCATAAACTCGGCTGCAGGTAATCCCTTTACTGCCTCAAGGCCAGCAGCTCTTATCAGGCCTGCAGCCCACCTGAAACAGAACGTGTACTCTCGACCTCAGTTAGAAAAACCTCATCTTAAAGGAATACTTCACTTCCAAAAATGAGCATTTGTATATCAATTTCTCACCCTCATTTATGCTAAATTTGGGGAGAAAATGTTGTTTTTCCTCACATGCCTCCACAATGAACAAAGAAACTAGAAAGGGAGTAAATTCTTGATGTGTTGAAGCCATAGGGGTCCGAGTTTTACAACCACAAAACTATCAAAACATCTGTTTTTCACACAACTCATGCAGTATAATCCAAGTCTCATTTATCCAGTCTTATGCTCAGTACTTCACACACACATGCATTTTTGCAATAACCTTTGAATTTAAAACTGAACTGAAACTGAAATTCATTTATGCTTTCTTCAACACCAGACCCCACTGAAAAAAACAGAAATTTTACCTCACTGTACACAGGAGCTGCTGGTCTACCACTGCCTCGATCTGTTAGTTTTATTTTCACATTGTGTGACTTCAGCTGGTCTGAACTAACCTTTTAAAACACAGACGTCACATAATAACACAAACTAGCTACCTGATCGAGGCAGCGTTAGACCAGCAGCTCCTGTGTTCAGGGAGGTAAAATCGCTGTTTTTGTCAATGGAGTCTGGCACTGAAGAAAGCAGCAATAAGTTTCACTTTCAGTTCAGTTTCAAACACTAGTACTAGTTTGGAAGTACTGAGCAAACGACAGGATAAATGAGACTTGGATTAAATGTCACAGGTTTTGTGAGAAGTTTGCAAACTAGTGCATTATGGGAGTTGTAGTAGCCAACGTTTTTGGGTCTTGATCTATACGGGATTCAAGATATCTCGGTTTCTGCAGGGAAGCATTCCTTTAAAGCAGATTATTTAAACTCAACTGAGTTCAATCTCAGAAACTAAGTTTACTCAATCTCTAGTAGTTGGAGCTGTACGCAAAACAAATGCAACAGCATTACACTGTAAAAAGTGACTATTAAAAAAGTTAGTGTCCGAGCTTCCCTAAAATTTTGAGTTGCCTGAATTTCAGAGGAAAAGTAGAGGTAACTTTGTAATCATTCAACTTGTCTTTTCAAATGTCATGAACTTTAAATTTCAAGGGAGCTTAGACACTAACTATTATAGATTAAGGCGAATATTTTATTTTTACAGTGTGAAGATTAACCTAATACACAGGTGAAAAGTAGTGTTTCTCTGCCTTGTTTGGTTTAAAGTTTCAAGCGCGTTGCACCTCAAACCGACCACAGCTATGATGTCACATTGTACCGACACGCTGGAGTGCACCTGAACATCACTGCAGCAGGGTGAGACATTCAGCTGCTGCAAATATTTAGGGACTGTTTAGCTAAACTTTGCAAGTTTTGCAAATTTTCTCAGTTTCACTATTACTTGTTCTTCCCGTGGAGCTGTTTCTGAAGGCGGTCTTGTGCACTGTGCAGATCTTTTTTCCCTCTTTTGGTTGTAAAATTGAGAACTGCAATTGACAGCCTGTTAAAGCGAGTTAGAAACATAAACAACACACAGATGCACATTATCCTACAGTGACGGCTGAAAATAGCCCACTAAATTGTACGGCGAGTGTTTGCTACGTTTGCAGATGAATACCATTAGTAGCACTTTTGGCCTCAGTGTTTTTGCCAAGTATCAGGGGAGGTCTCTCTCTGTCTGTCTCATCAGTGTGTGTGGAAAACAGCGAGCCGCATTGGTCCCCCCCCCGTCCACATCAATGCGTCCCCCTCTAAAAAGCACCACACCAGGGGCTTCAAAGGCGAGACTAAACGGGACATCACAGCTCGACACAAACACGACTCCAGCACAGAAAACGCACACTTGTAAACTCTGTTTAACCCGTGCAAGGATGCACACTGGAGATTCGGCATGGAATACAGCATGTCGTCCTGCCGCATAACACACACACACACACACACACACACACACACACACACACACCCACACACACACTCACACACACACACACACACACACACTTCCCTCCAGCTTCTCTCAAATGAATACTTTTTGTTTTTTAAAACAAGCGTTTATGTTAAATGAATAATTTCTGGCTTAAATTATACATTTTTTCCCCTGCGGTCCACGACCAAAATTACACAGAGTCCCAGCTATTTTCTCCCTGTTTGAATTGTGTCCTGCATTCTTGTGTCCCAGCGGTGTATTTAAAGTCCCCGCCGAGGACCACGGCCTTTCTTTAATTAGCTGAGCCCAGTAATTAACTGGGAGATATTGTTTATTTCAATTATAAGGGTCTGAAGGCTTTTATAGAATGGATGGGGGCAGACCTGTACTTAACGGCTTTAGCCGGTGAACAGTTAACGGTGGTCAGTGAGAGACAGAGAGAGCGCATTGTTGCAGTGCCACGTCTGACAGGCCACAAAGGGTCACTGCTGTCAGCGGCTCACCGGACATCTGAGTTCAGACCTTTAGTGAGCTGTAGTCCTGGTTCCTGCAGTTTTTCCTCAACAGCAGTCCTTTTTTTTTTTAATTCCCCCTAAGGCATATTAAATGTCTGAATTTATTATCCCTTTGAAATCTGAGCAACTTTTTTTTTTCAAAAACTTAACAAGAAATGGCCTAAAAATTTAAATAGAAAAAAAAGTTACAAGAAAATTACCTGAAAATAAGCTAAAAAAAGTAAAAAGAAACAAGTGAATGGCCTTAAAAAATCAAAAAAAATGTATGTATTTATTGTATATCCTTTTTTTGTAACATAATTTTTAATATAAAGATATTATAAATATAAATATAATTTTTGTGGACATTTTTTACCGTTTTTTTTGTGATAATTTTCTGATCCCTCTTTTTGAAACTATTTCTAAGTTATTTTCTCGCCACCTTTTACTGATTCCTTGCAATTGGTAGGACATTTCTTGCCAAGCTGGTCATTGCCTCTTTTCCCATGTTTTTCAAACCAAAATGTTCTCAGTTTTCAAAGGGTCAAATACTTGTGAAAAGTGTCTGAACGCAGCACAAGAAAACTGATGAGATTCCAGGTTTCAAAGGGTTAATTGTTTATTTATTTATAAGTCAGTAATTGTCCATTATTGAGACAGCTTTTGGGTTTCCAGGTTTGGCTGGTGTATTTGTTCTTCATGCATAAGCTGCTCTCTGTTTCTCAGTTGCTCTTTAGCTTATCTAAAAAGATCATAACTCGGGTCTTATTTTCATAGTTTTTGCCTTTAAATCCTTAAAAGGTAAAATGCTTGCACCATTTCATTGCGTCTCTGTACATGTCATGTTCTTGTATTGAAGGAATTGTGGTAAAAAGGTAAATGCTGACATCTGAGAGCATGGAAAGTGAACTGGATCCTAAATAACATAATTAATTGGCTGGTAAATGTTTTTTTATGTTTTTCAAACTCCTGCTGCCAGTTTGTTAGTCCGCTTACTATCAAAGCTTGGTATACACTGTGATGTTTGGGTTGTCTCAGACCAAAGATGACCATCGTGAAAGAAATGTGGGGATATCTGGGATAAATTTCTGACAGTGTCAGAAATTTGGGATGACCATCTCACCGTGTGACCGCTGTTATGACGTCTTCTAACCAACCAACACATGAAATGATGCACTGATCAGCACGACACTGCTAGATGCTAGTCGATTCCAATAAATACTTTGAGCTCGAGTTGCAAAATTGGCATGCCAAGGTTGCCTCTTTTCCTCAGCCGTGACCGCGTCCACATTCTCCTCCTCCTCTTTCTTCAGACTTTGTTTCGACACACATAAATGCCACTAAAGCAAGGACTCCGTTTATTTGTTTACATTCTTCTCTCACCACTGCAGCAGCGTACGCTGATGACACTGTGTTTCTGCATATTGACGCTGATGTACGTAGGTCGTAGCCTGTGATTCAGCAGGTGATGTCATCGCACAGTCTGCATATATCAAACTCTTAAACAAGTTTATCAAGATCCATGTCGAGTGTAGCTGCTCTGAACTAAGAAGATAGCAAAAATCTCTCAGTCTGCAGGAGGCTTTCTGCTGGAAAGATTCATGAAATATCTCTGCAGTAAAAAGACGCCAATACTTTTGAAATTTGTGCTGCAGAAAACAGAGAAAAAGGACTGTAGCATTTGCTTTTGCTCAAAAGGTAGAAAACTTGCACGGACCAGAATTAACTGCACTGCACCAAACTGACAGACACTGGTGCTGGTGGGTTAATGGTTATGCAAGCTTGTCCATCTGGAGACAGGAAACAGAATAACAGCTGGTTGGTAACAATCTCGTATTCCAGTTAAACGTTAAGCTAAAACGTGTCTGAAAAGGCGAGAAATAAGAACACAAAACTGTTGTTGATGTAGGTTTTAAAGGGTTAAAACTCCCAATAAGCCTGAAGCTCTGTTGCTCCTCAGCGGAGGGCTCGACCTCGTGCACATTATTTTACACATGAGCATTTCTGAAGCGTTTCAGCGGAGAGGAGCACTCCCTAAAATAACAGCATGACAGATTTTCATCAGGAGGAGTTCCTCAGGGTGCAGTGACGGGTGATCGGGGTGAGTCAGGCGTATGGGGTTTCCCTGTGTGTGTGCCAGGGGTGGGAGCTGGAACCAGTTTGGAAGCATGCGTGTGCAGGCTGCTGCGACCATTAAGACTTATTCTAGCATGGGACAATGACATTACTGTGTGTTTGTGCGCACGCAGGCAGCCATGCGTGCGGGCCTTTCGTTGGTGTCGATGAGAGGAGACATCAGTGTGTGTTTGTGTATGGATTTGTGCGGATGGGCACACTCAGACATGAGCCAAGCCACCAGCCGGCCACATAAAAGCATGTCTCTGGGAGGTGGAATTTTAATGTGGAAATGGGAACAATGATTTCTACTTTTAAATGTGGACAAGAAGCAGAGCCCATCGAACAGCAGACCAAAAAATGATGGATCAATTATTAATACATTTACCGTCACACTGTGAGCGTGAGCGTGTGTGTGTGTGTGTGTGTGTGTGTGTGTGTGTGTGTGTGTGTGTGTGTGTGTGTGTGTGTGTGTGTGTGTGTGGGCGGGCGGGCGGGTGTGTGCTTGCATGCGAGCGGTACATGAACATGTCCACTTCTCTGTGTGCTGTCATGTGTCCTCTGTGAGTTTGTGTTTGTCTGCTTATTCACGCGTTTGCTTCCACCCAACTTGGCATTAGTGAAATTGTTATGGCTTATTTTCAGATGCTGCATGCTGAAGATGAAGTGTATGTGTGCGTGTGTGTGTGTGTGTTTGTGTGTCTGTGTGAAGGAGACAGAAAAAATAAGGAAAACAAGCGAGGAGGATGTGCCCCTTGTTTTCTTCCCTCTCATAAAATGATCTGACTATTTTCTTCCATCTCTTTAAAACGCATTTCATTACAAACAAAACTCTCTCACGTGTAAAACTCACGCTGTCACGTGTGCACACGATAATTTCCAGTCCCGTCTCCAAGAAATTACATTTATTTACAACTTAATTTTAAAGAGCAAATACGTTTTGAGCAAACTCTGATTGCGAGCAAATTACATTTTCCATTAATATAATGAAAAACTGTTGCAAATGAACATATCTGGCAAGTCTTAAATATATATGTAAATATACGTATGAACAAAGTAATCAGTGACGTTGTTTTTGGCCGAAATAGGTAGTTTATTAACATTTATCTGAAAGCATAGTCTTTACCTAATCTTATCCAGAGTGCGTTTGTTGCCTAAAGAAGAGTCAGGACACGAACCTGAAGTCTGCTGTCATCGTCCTGAATGTTGTTCGCCCGTCGTCATCACCAACCACCTCCTTCACCTCATTTATGCTCCATTTATGTACAAAAACAGACCCTTTCAGTTCAAACGCTGCATCCTTTATGCTGACATGGATGCATCCAGTTGACGGCACCAGAGGGCAGATGTTTGTGTCAGCAGTTACTGAGGTGATGATGATGGTGGAGGTCGCAATAATGTAGCTTTAAAGGGAGGCATCGCTGTAGATGATGGAAGTCTGTGAGGCCAAAACATGAAACGTGGATGGAGAATTCATTCATTGAGCGGGTTTATTGCACAAATTGAAATTGCGAATGTAAAAAACGTCTAATGGAAACATGTCAATTAATAAAACAACTCCAATTTATCACAATACAGGTGGTATAAGGTATGAGGTGGAACTTCAGTTGATTTGAAAAAGCCATATTCTCTTTCTCGGCTTCTCCAGGTCACATGATGCTGTGAGGTCACATGATGCTGTGAGGTCACATGATGCTGTGAGGTCACATGATGCTGTGTCTATGTGCTTGTCAGCAGGAACTGGCTCCCTCATGATGCAGCAGGAGCTACAAGAGCTGTTATTGCATCACATAACTCTGAGAAAGTTTTGAATCCACAATTCCTCTGTGAAATTGTGGACTACATCTCCCAGAAATCCCCCATACGTGTCCGCTCACATGTATAAGGAGCTCGCCTTTCCATCATAGCTCCATAACACGCCTACGTGGCCTTGGATTGGAAATAATGACGGCTAGTTTGGTGGCTGCAATAGAAATAAAGCTGCTGATGTTTTGAACATCCAGGCTGGCTCGGGTATTTGTGAGTGTATGCACCGATCCAACATTTTATAATTTATAATAAACTTTAAACCCCTTGAAGTAAGTATCATATGCTACGTCCGAATACTCTGTTTACTATTTTTCTGAATATCATTGTGAAACAGCAGTTTAGAAACTTACTTAAACCTTTTGAAACCTGAGCAAATTGGCTTGATTTCTCACAAAAACATGGAAAGAAGGTAATGAGAAACAGAAGAATATGACTGAAAAATCATTGAGAAAATTGTAAAAAGTCTAAGAAAATGACTTTAAAATAAAAAAGAAAGAAAAGAAAGAAAATAATAATAAAAAACAAAGAAATAAAAATGTTTTAATAATTTTGTAATATGATTTTAAATTTGTCGTTACAATCACTACAAATACAGTTTTTTTTACCAGCTTTTTTTCTTTTTTCCCCTCACATTTTTTTCTCATTTTTTTTCATAGATCTACAAATTTCTTGCAACTTGTGAAACATTTCTTATAAAGTTGCTCATGGCCTCCCACCCCCACATATTCTTTATACATAATGGCATCAGATTGGTATAATATCCAAGTTCAGTTATCACAGTCGGGATGAAATAAAATTTGGTATCAGAACATCTCTACATGAGTCTGATGTTTCTCACTTTATATAAACAGAAAACGAAGCTTTTCATGTGGCCCAGATGACCTAAAACTAATAAACTAATGTTGTAATATATCTGTCTGGTTCAGTTTGGGTTCTTCAGTGTTGCTTGGTGGTCTTCGGTTCCTCTGGGGTTCTCCCCGCCCCCCGAGGGGTCCGAGTCCTCTCTGTTGGTCGTGGATGAAATGATGCTCCCCCTGAACGAGCAGATAATGAAGAACACGGCTCGGCCTGACGGGAATCAAAGATATAACTGAGATATAAACACACAGAAGAGAACAAAAAGAGACAGAGAGATCAGAGGGGGAGCAGAGGAGGGAGATATGGGGGGAGGGAGGGAGAGAGAGAGAGGGAGACTTCTCAGGACCCGTCTGGATCTCATTTCGAGGATAGTAATGCGATTAGCTTTGTTTAGTTTTCACAGCTCCAGCCAGTCCCCATGAAAACCCTCGCTGAGTGTGTGTGAACGGAGGTGAAGTGCACATGTGTGTGTTGTTTGGTGTTTGCATGATTTTTTTTTTACTCCGTCTTTAAGAAATTCAGCTAGCGTTCAATTCAAGAGATTCTCACATACTGTATGATAAACTCCGTGTATCATTCGTTTTTCAGAATGAAACCAAAAAAGAGTCTTGTTTTTTCAATATTTGTTTCCAAAAGCAAAATGATGAAAATGGATAACGACTTATTTTTCCAATTTCCGATTTTGCGCTCAAATTTTACACAAAGAAAGAAAAAAAAGTATAATGAGGTGGATGTGTGTGCTTATCAGTTCAGTTTTCCATTTCAAAAATAAAACTTAAATAAAAATTGGAAAATTGAATTCAGTTTTCTAAAACTGTAATTCTACATCGATTTGACAAACAAAAAAATACAATTTTGGAAAAATGAATCTAATTTTCCAATCCTGTGTCCAAACTAAAAGAATGTCAAAAATGTACATTTTTTTTTTTACATAATTTGATCTTTAAATGAAATGAAATGAAATTTTCTTGAATTCTTGTGATTTCAAGTCTCACCAAATTATCTAGCATCCCCAGTTTAGTTGGAAATGTTTTTCAAACTGACGGTCATCCTGGACTTAAACTCTCGCGGCTCACAGAGGTCAAATCTGACTTCCCTCCACATCTAAAAATAATACTAATGTCATGCTTTTCTCATGAAGTGAACAGTTGTTACAGTCATTGTGTTTACATGAAAAAGTTGAATTATTGTGTTAGTCCAGCTAAAACTCAAAGTCGGACTAACACACCTGGATGAAGCAGCTGGGGGTCGATTTACTCTTTCATGTGTTCATCATTAAACTCTGGACTGTATAACTTGTTTTTAATTTGATGATAATTAACCTGTGATGCGCTTTAGTGTGTAGCTTTTTATTTAGTGTTTTGGAAGTGAAGTGCTTTTTTTGTGCAGTTTTATGTTGTGTTGTCTCTCTTGTTTCCTCTTCTTTGTATCACTTTACATCAGGTGCTATTGTGTATATTATTTGTCTTGTGTATGTCTTTTCTTTTTCTTAAAATTATGTTTATTGGGTTTTTAATCATTTAAAGTGAACAGATCGGCACCCACAAACCCCTCACACCGCTCAACAGAATCTCGGCAAAAGAAGAAAAACCCAAACAAACATCAACTGTAAATAAAAATAAATTAGTTTATCAAATAATAATAATAATAATAAATATTGGATAACAATAGATACTAGATCAATAAAAACATTATAATAATAGTAAAAAGTAATAATAATTATTATAATAACAACAATATCAAAAATACATAGAAAAAACAAAGCAAAACCACAAAAAAAAACCCCCACACCTCTACTTATACGACGTTTGCTTACATACTTTAGCACGTCTTTTCTTTTCTCTTCTTCTTGTACAACTTGATATTGTCATTTATTAACCCTTATGTTGACATTTTGGCTGTTTGTAGTGTTTTTGCTTTTAACTTTAGTATCAGCTACATTTCTTATGTTTTGTCAGTGTTGTTTGCTTTTATTTCATTTTTTATATTTAATGAAATCAGCTTGTAAAAGAGAGATTGCTCTCCTTCCCTGTTTAAATAAAAAAGGTTGAAAGCAGGAATAAATGGCAGAAATCTTTCGTGTCTCCGTTCAGGCATCATCAAGGTTGGAAGGTGGAACCCGCTGCCCATCCACTTCCTGACCGACGCTCCGGAGGCGACGGTGGCCGACATGCTGATGGAGGTTTACCACATGGTCACGCTGCGCATCCAGCTGCAAAGGTCAGACCGAGTTTTACAGACATTTTTCAATCTAAAGTCCCGTAGAGGCAGAGTGAGGGTTTCTGGCACCAATATCGAAGGTGCACGGAGAATGAAGAACGTCTCGATGAGGTCAAAGAGCTCCAGCAGCGCTCGTAGGTTAAAGAACAGCTTTACCGGACCGACGCGTTTCGGCTGGTGGATTTCATCAGGGTCATCAAGAGACACATTGCAAACATCATTTAAAATAGGTAGGTATGAAATTAAAAAAAAAAACAACAAAAAAGACTGAAAAAAAGTGCATAAATATAACGAATAAATGCATCCACATACAAATCACAGCCAACAGATCGCCTGTAAAGGTGGGTCGGTTAAAAGCTCACACTTCCGGTTCCCTTTAGACGTTTTGTTCTGCAACATAAAATACGTCCGTATGAAGGTTTTACGCGTCTTTAAAAAGGCGGCTGCTAACAAGCAGCTAAATGGGACTCAAGTGTTTGTCGGGGACGTCAGACGTCATCACAGCGGACACAGAAACTCAGAAAGCCCCATCATTAACATGTCTTTCCACACGGCTGAAGACGTTATTGTGTGCTCGAGAGCAGGAAGTTTCACCTAAATATAATTTGTCACATGGACATTTTATCATGTACACCACATTTTTTTTATTTGCATGTGATAAAATCCTTAGTACTGATTGTTTTTTATTTTATTTATTTAAAAGGGACCATGTACAGTTTAAAACATAAATGTTAATTTATCAAAAATGAATTGAATTCAACATTTGGAGCATCGAACTGAGGTAACCTTACTCATATCGATTGTATTGCTCAGGTTTGTATGTTCATATGGGTACTCAAAAGTATGGATGTGTATGTGCATACATATGAAGTTATGTTAGCGTGTACATGCGTACGTGTACGCACGTGTACATACGTCAGAAGGTGCATGCTTGCATGGATATGCATATGCATTTATATAAATAAATGCATAAGGAAATATCAGGCTTAGGAACATCTGGTATTATTTTGGGTACCTTCGTATCATGTAATGTTATATTTTATATTATGAGTGACTGAAGCACTGTGTTTTTTGGGTGAAGGAGAAAAAAGTTCAAAAGAGAAAGTTTGTGCCAGAATACATAAATAAGTGTAAATGTACCTGTGATCTGTAAAGTAATGACACAATAAAGTATGAAATAAAATACTTCATGTTTTTAGTATATTGGCAGTTTGTGCCGGTTAAATTGCCCTGAAGAGATGAAGGCCACAAGCCGAAACGCGTCCGTCAGTAACGTTTAAAGTACAAATGCAAAAAGTCTGCAGGTCCATATTTCAGCGATGCTTTTAACCACGTCACCGTGTGCGGTCACCCTGAATCAGACGCTCGGTGCGCTGATGTCATCGCAGCTGATTGCAGCTCAGGAATTCGCCATATCTATCACATTTGAAGTGGGTAATATTGAAGCACTAAACAGCCCGCTGGGGATTTATCTATTATCTGCCTCCGCCTGCCAGGAACTCCTCGTTCCCTCCAATAAGTGCGGCGGGGTCCTGATGGACAGATAAAAACAGATAAACTCCAGATGAGACGCACATTGTTGTTATTGTCTTGGAACGTACCAGCCAGGTTTGTTTACATGTTTGTGCGTGTGTCTCCATGACGATGGCAGAGCTTTGGCACGCTCTGCGCGTGGAGTCGAAAATGATTCATTTGAAATGAAATAAAAGCAGGAGGATTGTAGGAGGATACAGGAAGTGGTGGTTTGGAGGTTAATGCAGGATGTTTGAGAGATCAGCTGAGTTAGGGCTTAATTTGGGGTTAATTTAGGATTAAAGAAAACATTTAGATGAGAAGATTAATGAGACTCTCATGTTTGTATGGTGAATATGAGGCTGCAGACAGTTAGCTTAGCTTAGCATAAAGACTGGAAACAGGTGGAAACAGCTAGCCTTTCATCTACCAGCACCTTAAAAACTCATTAACTCATCACGTCTTGTTTGTTTATGATGGTCAAAAGTTCAAGTGTCAAAACAAGTTGTGGTTTATGAGCAAAAAGTGACCCAAAAAAAGGAGATGATGAATCATAGGATTGAGAATTTAACGTTTTTTTTTTAAAGTTGTGACCAAATTTATTTATTTTTGTGCAGAGTATAATAATAAAACATATACATTTAGCTGCATCTCATCCATATGTGCCCTTATGTTTAACAAATTTTGCAGGTAATGATACTCCAGAGGGAAAATTAACCTGAACCCTAGATTATTATTATTTTTTAAATGATCACAGCCTGGGATATGTCAATGATTAGCAGCAACATTGATTTTTATACATGATTATTTTCTGTGCAGTGTCACATACTTAAACAAAATGTGCTTTTCAAAATCAAGCTTTAAAAAATATTATGCATTACTGTTATTTTCTGCTTTTATTGAGCTTATTTTTTCAACCAACATCAGTCCTAGTCATGAATATCAAATATTCATAAATGTTCAGAATTTTAACCCTTTAGATGCCAGGTTTTTGTCATGATGCCACTATGTTTTTAGAAGAAAGAAAAACAAAAAGAGTAAATTATTTTCAATATATTACATGCAAATTAGATTTTTTAAAAAATGATCACAGTCTGGCATATGTCATTGATTAGCAGCAAAATTGATTGTGAGAGGTCACCTAGTGGAAATAGCATGTATTTTCTCCATGTGCCAAATATGGTAAAATTGAGGTGATCAGGTGGAAAATAGTAAAAATGACAAATTCAGAGTCAAAAGTCCAGAATGACACCCAGAAATAATACAATGCATGTGTTTCTGCCTTGACATTAACAATCCAAATGCAACAATTCAGTTTCCACAGTGTATTTTAGACTTATTGTAGGAGCTGAGCTGCAAAAAAAAATCTTGCCAAAATGTATGCCATATGCAAGAACGCAGCCAAAATAATCAAACAATGAAGAATGAAAAGTGAGTAAAATGCACGAAACAGTCCCTGAGGGTTAACTGTTACTGTTTAACTGATAAACATTGTTATTGTTTTATGTTTAGCCTTTTTACGTCTCGACTTTTTGATCTGAAGACGTCCCTGACTGTGTGTTGTAGTTTTTCGAAGCTGGAGGATCTGCCCTGTGAGCAGTGGAACCACGCGACCGTCAGGAACGCTCTCAAAGAGCTGCTGAAGGAAATGAACCAAAGCACTCTGGCCAAAGAGTGTCCTCTGTCCCAGGTAACAACCCCACGAAGAAAAAAGAAAACAAAAAAAATCCAGAACACTGTATATGTGTTCCTTATAATTGTTTAAGACAGAAAAATATTTTAAAAAATAAGAAGCAGTGAGCAAAGTTTAGGGAGATTTTGTAGCATCCAGTATAAAAGGTAAAAATTAGGGTGAAACTTGTCCTGCGTAGGATTCCTTAAGTTTTTGTTTTTCTGGAGGTTTTTACCGTGAGCTGAATTATCCGCAGAGGTCCAAAAGAAACTGATTTAAACTGGTGAAAACACTGAATAAAGCAGTCTCACATTATAAATCAATGTTTTTCCGACACTGTTGGTCTTGCACCTGCTAATATCTGCTCACTTTTTTTCTTTGAAAACTTAAGATCCAGATGTTGAGGAGGTTTTTATTGGTAGCCGAATTATCCACAGCAGTCTCTTCCTCTTCAAAACAATCAGATCAGGAGATTAAAACCTGCAAAAACACTGAATAAATCAGTTTCAAGTTTAAAATCGGTGTTTTTCCAATGCTGTGCAACATGGCGATCTCTGTAGACGAGGACCTGCGCCTTATGTAGATATAAACAGCAAATTTTGAGGTAACGAAAATAAAACAATTCTTATTTTCAAGTGATTATACACTGAAGAGAACATACTTTGTATTATTAAACTATATTCCATCTGCCTAAATATTCCCAAGATAAAGAGAGAAGCTGCCGCACACTGTCGCTCACTGCTCACATATTTATTGAGTGAAAAATGGCGTTTCGGTCTAGCAGACTTTCATCAGGTATAATGGCAGCATCATGATACCGTGATTGCTCCTTTCTCCGACGCACCTGTCGCACACACAGGTGTGCAGAGATTTTCTTCAGATGCCTAAATATTCCCCTAAATCCTACACATTGGACCTTCAGTATTTTATTTTTCTGTTATTAAAAGGTCTTGCATTTGGTAAAAAGTGCATTTTCTTTTTTTTTTTGGGACTCGGGTTTCAGACTTGGGACCTGAGTGCAAAGACTTCAGACTTGCCTGTGACTTGCAAAACAAAGACTCGGTCCCACCTCTGCTGAATAATGCCACAGAGCAGCACAGACATTCAGAATTAATCCCACAAGCATCGTATTGATTTTTGCTACATTTTAATCAAAATACACCACACAAACTGAAGCACTGTCTCCTTCATCATGTTCAAGTCCCCGGCTGCATGTTTCGCCCTCTCTCCTGGTCTCATAATGAGTGCTGTGTGAGATTTATGTGTGTGTGTGTGTGTGTGTGTGTGTGTTAAATGCAGCTCTGGTGGGGGTGTTGATCGCAGCATCAATTGCAAGCATATGTGTGTGTGGCTGGAGATTCCCTCTGTGCACCGTACTGAGTTTCCATGGGTGGCTTCAAATCATGATTAATGTTTGTCTGTTTCTATTGTGTGTGTGTGTGTGTGTGTGTGTGTGTGTGTGTGTGTGTGTGTGTGTGTGTGTTTATGTGAGCATACCATGAGGTGGTTGCGTGAGTGTAAGCATTTCATATTATGTTGGTTATTGATTGTCTCTCTCCTCTCTTCTCGCTGTCAGAGTATGATTTCCTCCATCGTGAACAGTTCGTACTATGCCAACGTGTCCACTGCCAAATGTCAGGAGTTCGGTCGCTGGTACAAGAAGTACAAAAAAATCAAAGGTGAGATCCAACAGACGGTATTCCAACTTCTTTAAATGCTCTTACAGTTTAAATACTGATATTGTTGCCCTAATGTCATGGGTTTTCTTTTTTTTTGGGTTTATTTAAGTATCATTATGAAAGCTTTTTTTTTCTTGTTAGATACTGTCACAGACGAATCAGGAGAAAATTAACTATGTTTGAGACATGATCTTACACGATACCAGAAATTACGCTAGAAGATTAAAACGAGCAGCAAAATATTGAAAATAAAAAGTACCCAGTGCAGAAAAATCTTTAAAAAAAGAAAAATGACACCTAAAAAGTCAAAATTATTTAAAAAAAGACATCTACAAATTCAAAATTATAAAAAAAATTAAACACACCAATAACACGCAAAAAAAAATTCACCCTTAAATTCCATCCGCAAAACATTTACTACACTCCCAAATGAGGTGAGGGTATGCAGGGAGAGACAACGTCGTCCACTTAGGAGGCCGCAAGTGAAGACCATTTTGTAGGTGGAGCTTGTACTGAGGTATATTTTTGGAGTATTTTAGTCGCAGTGTGTCTTTGCTGAAATGTAAAATGTAGCATTCACTGTGTTACTGTGCATGAGTGTCTTCTTTTGGTGTCATTTTTATTTGGACCTTCTGACTGATTTTTCTCTGTTTTATTGAGCAGTCGATTACCTGGAGAAGATGTGGGCCGGGCGGGACGCTGCAGACATCAAAAGTAAGAACTCTTATTAACCCTTTTTAAAACCTGGATCAACATGAGTTTTCAGGTGCTGTTTGATTTCCTCTAAAAATACGAGTGAAAAGGAAATGAGCAGCTTTATAAGAAATATTCCACAAATTGCATGAAATTTGGAAACTGGAATTTAAAAACAAAACACAAAAAGCAAATAAAAATTACAAATAATAAAAAAAAAAGCTTTTCTCAGGTCATTTACGTCTTTATTGTTTTTTTTCTTTCTTTTTTTTCAAAATTTTTTTAATCTTCAAAATCTAATTTGTGGGTAATTTCTAATGCCTCTTTCCCATGTTTTTGAAAAAAAGTCAGTTTGCTCAGATTTCAGAGGGTTAATCTTTCTGACACTGCTGATGTGAAGGTGTGTGTGTGACCTCAGTCTGTCTCTCCTCTTCAGTAGAGAGAGACAATATGGCCGACTTCTGCGTGCTGGGTCAGAGACCTCCTCCTCACCTGGCCGGCCTTGCGCAGCTCAGTCACCTGGGGGCCGGCAGCCCCCTCCTCAAGGCGGGATCTGGAGATCCGCAGGCGCCCTCGCAGCCTCCTCAGCAGCCTCCTCCTCCCCAACAACAGCCCTCGCCACACGGCCCCCTCCACCACAGCCCCCCTCTCCGCACAGGCCAGGTGCCTCCTCCGCCCCCGCCGCCTCCGCCCGGCGCCCTGCAGCCCCTGCTGGGGCCAGGTGGGCTGCTCTCCCCGCAGCTCTCCCCTCAGCTTGTACGCCAACAGCTCGCCATGGCCCACCTCATCAACCAGCAACTGGCCGTGAGTCGGCTGCTGGCCCACCAGCACCCCCAGGCCATCAACCAGCAGTTCCTCAACCACCCGCCCATCCCCCGGGGTTCGTCCAAAACCAGCGGCGAACATCCCGGGAGCAACCCGTCCGCCGCCGAGGTCTCCTGTGAAATCTACCAGCAGGTCAGAGACGAGCTGAAGAGAGCTAGTGTCTCCCAGGCCGTGTTCGCCCGTGTGGCTTTCAACCGCACACAGGTAGGAAAACAGGACCATCCGTGGTCAAGACGGTTAGGAGACAGTGTGGTGGAGAAATGATCAGAGGAAGAGGAGGAGAGAGCTGGCATCAGTGGTGGAGGAAGTATTCAGATCCTACTTAAGCAAAAGTAGTAATACCACACTGTGAAAATACTGTCAAAAGTAAAAGTCCTGCATTGAAAGTGTTTCTTAAGTAAAAGTCAGTAAGTATAATCAGGACCATGTACTTAAAGTATTAAAGGTAAAAGTACAGAGCTTCAGAAAAATCTTGAAAAAAAAAAAAAAACACCCAAAAAACTTTAAATTGTTTTTAAAAAGGAAACAAAAACACCCAAAAAGCTCAAAAAATTATATATATATATACATATATATGTGTGTGTGTGTTATAATAATTTTAAAAAAAAGTTACATTTTCTATGGTTTCTGTGATCTTGATCAATGTAGAGATGTGGTGTAAAAAGTGGCATGAAAAGAAAATACTTGAGTTTTTTCTTGTTATGATGACGGCAGCGTATGTAGATGCAGCAGCCAGTTGTTCCACAGATTTTGCTTTTTTTTTTGTTATATTTTTCTATTTTTTTCGACTCCATGGCCCCTTCTGCTGAAACACGACTTTTGTACATTAGAGAAGCACTTATCGACTTTGGTAGAGTTGTTTTGGGCTTGAGCTGAATGCAGCAGACAGCGAGAGGATCTCTATCAACGGCATATGCTGTGCATATGAGAAATGAAACCGAAAGCACCTGACAAAGAGCGACAGGAGAGCCGGCATCAGGGCGAGGCTGACCCAACATGGACCGAGAGCTGTTCCTCTAACAAGCCTTCTGGCTAATGTCCAGTGAGAGAATAAAGTGGATGAGACGTGATTTAGACTCACTCAGCAACAGGAAATCAGAGACTGCTCTGCACACACCTTCACAGAGACATGGTTAACCCCTAACATCCTGGATCAAGCTGTTGGATGGATGGATGGACCTTGTTCAGAGCCGACAGGACACAAGACAAAATGCACTGCAGGAATTGTATGATGCCATCAGCAGGATGGAGTTTTCATAGTAGCTGCTGATTTTAATCAGCTCATCCTTTAACTCCAAAGATGTAGCAAGATCAAGAAGAAATTTTAATTCCATTTTTTTAAACCATGTTTAAAAATGAGTAATAAATCTACCTTGTACCTTGAGTAAATGTACTTTAGTATACTCCACTGCTGGCTGGCATGAATCAGGATGGAGATAATCTAATATATATCCTCCTGTGGTGACACAGTGAGACAACACCGAAATATCTCATCGAGCTCCATTTTCTCAGACCATAGTTCTCGTTAAACATCTCAGGTGAGAGATAATCACGTATTTTATAGAAGTAAATGTAATATGATGTCACTGACTGCTTGTAATTATCACGCAGCGTTCACAGTATTTCTGTTTCACCGGCCTCGTGGTATTTTCAGTGGGATTAACGGAAACGTGGCGGGTGGCTCTCTGGGTCATTGAGTATCCTTCGCCGCCCTCGCAGCGGCACAAACACCTGATGCATTCAGGCTGTGCTAACGTGGTTAGCACTCGCCCCATTAGGTCAGTGTAATGGGAGGAGGCTCATAGACCTGTTGATGTCGAGGGCAGGTGTGTGCCAGTGACTTCTGTGTGTGTTAAAGTGTGCACATTTGTGTGTGACTCAAACCTACAGCTGAGTATCGAGGATTCATTGTTTTCAGTTTTTCAAGTTTTACCAAAAACAGCATGCTAAGTACATTTACTCTGTACAAATCTGAGCTATTTTTACTTTTTTTTCTTAAATTTTCATGCCACTTTCTACTTTACTTGCACTCTACTACATTTTCGAATATCGTACTGAAGTACTTTCATTTGACATCTTTAGAGAGTTTACAGGTTACAATGTTTGTGGAGAAAATATCTAAAAGTTCAACAAACTTTTAGAGTTCCACATCTGATACTTTGGTAAAAATTGAACCACCCACCAGTTTGTGGTGCAGCCCAAAAAAATAGCGGATTAAATGTTTTTTTTTCCATGCAAAAAAAAAAACCCACCCTGTTTATCAAATTTGATAATTCTGTGCTTGTAACACTAATAATTTTATTTAGTTTTATTTTAAAATTTGATGCTTTGTGATAAATTAAACCACCCAACAGTTTATGTAAGTACAGATTAAAAGATTAGTTAATAAATTATTTTTTTTTCACGCAAAAATGAAAAAAAAAAACCTCAAAAACATTTCATGTGTCCGGCTTCTCAAATGTGATTATTCTGTGCTTTTCATATAAATAATTTAATTTAATTTAATTTATTTTAAAATCTGATGCTTTGATCTAAATTAAACCAGCCAATAGATATAAGTATATAAGATATTAGTGCTTTTCACACTAATAATTTAAATTTATTTTATAATCTGATTTGTACTAGCAGACATTACAGCTGCAACAATTAATAGATTCATTTCTCTTTTGTCATAAAAAAAAGTCAAATCATTTCATGGTTCCAGCTTTTTAAATGTAATTATTTGTTGTTTTCCCTTTTAATTATTTATAAATTTATTTTTAACAACATTGAGGTTTGGTATTGTAAGGTGACACTTCTGGGTCACTGCATTTTTCAGTATTTTTACAAACCAAACAATCTATTGATTAATGAAGAATAATCAGCAGATTAAGCCATAATGAAAATAATCATTAGATTAATAAATAATGATACGCTCTACCTCAACCAACTTCAACAGTAAAATCCTACTTTTACGTATATGCATGAGTCAGAAACATCTACTGTATAATAGTGTACCAGTCAAGAGGACAGTTTCATACTTTTAACATTTTAGGTAAAATTTCTTGATTATATTTATTAACATTTTTCACAGTATGGTATTATTCATAAAATGGTAGAAAATGAAGAGAAAAATGTAGAGAAAGTGAAAAATAAGCAAGTAACAGAGTAGATTTATGTAAGTCCATTTATTAAAAATCACACTAAGACAGATCAACAACAAATATCCAATCATTCAGAGGAGAACAAGAAAACATGGTACCCAAAACAAGACATAATATGGACGTTTGCTTATTAGAAATACAGGTTTGAAGTCAGTGATAAGGGACACACTGTGCCCTTACAAAGCTTATAATGTAATGTGTCTCCGTGTGTCTTTATTGTCCAGGGTTTGCTGTCAGAGATCCTGCGGAAAGAGGAGGATCCGCGGACGGCGTCGCAGTCTCTGCTGGTGAACCTCAAAGCGATGCAGAACTTCCTCAACCTGCCGGAGAGCGAGAGAGACCGGATCTACCAGGAGGAGAGAGAGCGCACCATGAACCCTTCAGTCGGCCTTCCCGCCTCCAACTCCTCAAACGCCGGACCTCCACGCCTCTCACAGGTTAGTGTGACATGTAGTCAGTTACGACGACGTTTTTTAGCCCTTGTAGGCAAAATATAGAGGAACAAATAGAAATATGCTGGGGAAATATTAAAATGTACTTTTACTTTATTTTACTTTTTGTGACATGCTTTGCTTGGACTTTTTGTGGCATATTTTGAACTTATTTCTCAGGTGTTTGAACGACATATTATACCACGTTTTTATGTAATTTTTGATTACTTTTTTATGTGATTTTAGATGGCATACTTTAACTTTTTCAAGTGGACGACATACTATACTATGATGTTTTTATGCGATGTTAGGCGACAAACTTTGGTATGACTTTTGACATATTATAATATGCAATTTGGGTAACATACTATGCTACTTATGATATTTTGGACCACATTCAACTTTTTAACGCGATTTAGGACCACATGCTATAGAATGAATTTTGATAAAATTTTGGACAACATGCTTTAGAATGACTTTTTGAGGCCATTTTTAACAACATGCTATGTTCTGACTTTTTGGCGCAATTTTGGACCATTTGCTGTAGTCTGACTTTTTGACGCTGTCAGGGAGCCACAGTGCTCCTTATTAAGAGTGTGTGTCTCCCCCTTACTCAGACACACAGACAAATAATCAAACGCCACCTCAGACCAGCTAGAAAGTGGCTTATTAGAGAGGTAAGGTGTCTTTTTCTTTTTCTGAGTAAGGGATACCCAACAGTGTTTACTTTCACGGTTGACCAAACCAGGAGATAAACCCCCTACCACTCGGGCCGAGGGAGCATCTCCCTGGTCCATCTCCCCTTGGGGGATCCAGGGCGACTTTGTTTTTTGTGAGTTTTTATTCACTTGTGGTCAAAACAGATAACAAACAGAAAGTTCGCTTTTGTCCAGCAACGTGTTTCTTTTTTGTCTTGTTTTGTCTTTTTAGCCACTCTCCAGATTCTCAGAGGGATGAAATGCTAACACCCAAGGATGGTTGAAAGAGGTTAAAATTGCTCGAGGCAGGATTTATTCAAAGATACAAATGTCATCAAATCAAAAACAGCAGTTACCTCAGTTCCTTTTACAGGAGTTACATGTATCGTCTAAGACAAGGTCTAAGCAAGATAAAGCAGAAGCATTAAAAGCCCCAAAACCCCACAACATGATCTGCTGTTAGTCTTTATCTGGAGGTCTGTCACGTCAGCACTCTCTCGACTCTCCGTCTCTCCGTCTCTCCTCATTGGCTGGCCTTGGGATGGTGTGTTTGAGTAGAAACTTCTGCCTGCTGCTTTGGATGTCATAATTGGGCACAAGCTTCCTCCTGCTGCTGCTGGGTAGTTTCCACCCCAACGCATGTGGTTTCCTGTAACTGTTGCTCAGACGGCTGCTGCTGCTGGTTCATAAAGACATTAAACATGCTCATTAGCCAAGGAGCTGCAGTTTGCATGTTTATGAAGGGGTTCATTTCTACTATATTACTATAGTATAATATAAATGTTAAATGTATATATGACATGTCCCAATAACAGCTGAAAACACCTCAAAACTGCATAAAATAGCATGCCAAGACACGCCATAGCATAGAATTTTGCAAAAAAAGGCCAAAAACACCATAATTATGCTTGTTTAAACAATGACTGAAAAGGCAAGGCTATAGTATGGCAAAAATGTCAAAATATGACATGTCCCCAAAACAGTTATAAACATCTCAAAATAGCATAAGATAGTGTGCTGAGACATGCCATAGCACAGAATTTTGCTAAAATGGCCAAAAACACCCTAATTTTGACTTTTATAAAAATGACCAAAAAAGCAAGGCTATAGTATGGGAAAAATGTCAAAATATGACATGTCCCAAAAACTGCTGGAAACACCTCAAAACAGCATAAAATAGCCTGCCAAGACTTGCTTCTTCGGTCATTTTTCTGACGTTCAAAATTCTGCTGTTTTTGGGCTTTTTTGCAAAATTCTATGCTATGGCGTCTCGTGGCACACTTTTTTATGCTGTTTTTAGGTGTTTCCAGCAGTTTTTGAGACATGTCATATTTTCACATTTTTGCCCTACTATAGCCTTGCTTCTTCGGTCATTTTTCTGACATTCAAAATTCTGCTGTTTTGGGGTGTTTTGCAAAATTCTATGCTATGGTGTCTCTTGGCACGCTATTTTATGCTGTTTTTAGGTGTTTCCAGCTATTTTTAAGACATATCATATTTTGACATTTTTGCCATACTATAGCCTTGC